>NC_137819.1:11970805-12058305 GCF_963921795.1 Nannobrachium achirus | reverse complement strand
TGACTATCTGCCTCCATCGGGACCGGTCTTGTGCTGCATGTTGTGCCTCGCCCCACGTAAGGTTCATCTCCTTGAGCTCAGCTGTCACGGTTTGCCGCCAGGTGGTTTTGGGTCGACCTTGACTCCTTTTCCCTGCTGGGGTCCATCTCAGTGCAACCTTTGGAATTCGATCCTGGGCCATTCGTAATAATTATATACTGCACAACTGAAATAAAGATATGTTTCATAATCCATTCCCTTTTGTTTTTCTCCATTCAGATGTTGAAGGATCATATTGTTACTTTATAGAGTTGGGAATCCACATTATCATCTTTATAAAGTATTTAAAGTAATTAAAGGCTTCTATGAAATGGTACTATTTTTCAAGGTGCAGCAGTAGCAATAGTAGCATATTCTATACTTTTAAAGTGTTTTAAAGTTCCCAATCAGGGACCAGGATCTCTGGCAAGGTAATCATTAACAGCCAATTAGGGACCAGTAGGCTATTCCTGGTGATGCCAGTGGTGATATCATTGGTCATGATATACCTGTATATGTTTTTTTGGTTTTTTTTTAAAGCGGTGATCCCAGTGGTGAGCGAACCTCATGGCGCGCTCTGCTTGTGCACAAGTAGGCCATACTTGTGTACAAGGTGCAAGTTGTCACCTCGACAGAGTGCAGTTCTAGTTATTATTGCTATATGCTGTACATGTAACATGTTTTTTAGACAACTTTAATACTAACAATTTACAGGATTGTTAATAGCATTAACGCTTCACTTACCATTGAGTATCTCCAGCTCATCATGTCTGTGTCTCCTCTTACGCACCCCACGTACCCCAGTATGGTCAGATGTGATGGGCAGCAAATACGTCTCCATCCAAACTGAAAGGTCCAGTTCAAGGTCAACTGGCTGCAAAAACAGAGAGGATGTCAACATCTCAGCTTCATTCCTTCTTGTGCTTTGGTTAATTCATTTACATAATATAGTAGACAGTACTAGCTTCTTGCTGTGTTACTAAAAACATATTTGAATTTCATGTATTTACATATAGCAGAGAGTACTTCTACAGCACAAAGGTCAGTGAAAGCAAAGCTGTATACAGCAGATTAAACCAAACCTGTATGCATTCATATTAGCAGCTTTATTATGAGGCATAGCTATATTTGCTATCACAGTAAATAGCAAAGCTGTAATAAACAACTGTAATAAAAAGCTGTCAATTAAGTAATAGGCATGAGAAATGAACCCGGACAGACAGACATGCCCGGAAAGATGTTTTCCAAAATAGTTTGGTTCACTATAAAAGCTGCCCTGCTCTCTGGTTGTAACTGTTTTAGGTTTCACCATGATCTGTTTAACAGCTTGTGGTAAGAATGCATCATCAGGTCGTCTGTGAGACTCATGTCAGCGTTGTCCAGACGGCTCTTTGACAGCAGCTTGAGGCCTATATGGTTGTCACGCTGCCACAGCTGCAACTTCAACATCCTGGACTCCTCATCAATCAGCTGCCAGATGCCTGAGTGTCTCAACACGCAGTTACATGGCTGATTCCTGGTACAAATAGAGTCCAAATAAAGTTCCTGGAACAACATTAAAACAACTTCAGATACAATGCTGAGTTATTTAAATTCACACAAGAAATCTTGACTGAAATACAAACTCACACCCAATATAAAGATGAAAAAAGAAGAAAAAAGGTTAATAGCCACTTGTTTGTTTGTTTGATTGATTGACTACTTTATTAGCAGTTCGATCGTACAGAGAAAGCACAAGACAGTATAGCAGTTCTGATACAAGGTATGGAAAACGGACATGTGACGGTTACTAATATGATTTAAACCCAAGAAGCACAATGGCTTGTTTACATTGGGGTCCTTTGTAGGCCTACTCAATTCTTAAGAGTATCATAGAGTTGCATTTCAAAATATCCTCTCGTCGTCGCGTGTTAGGACCTGCTGCATTTATTTTTAAAATGATGCCTGCAATAGATTGATGCCTGCAATAGATAGATAGATAGATAGATAGATAGATAGATAGATAGAGTTTTAAGGTTACAAGTTACAGAGAAGAAAAAAAAGTACTGTTGTGAACAGTTAAAAAAGCAAGAAGCAATACAAAAATAATATATACATAAAGTGTCAAAACAGCTACAACAATACAATAAGAATAAATACATAAAGTGTCCAAAAAACATTCAACGCTTATAAGGGTCACGTCACACACAAATAGCAATACTTAAAGCACGACTAAACAATGCAGCACCAAACAAAAGTGTTCATCATCAACATTCAATGCTAGTCAGTCCAACACAAGTATCGCACTGCCATGCCAACACAGCAATAGTACTCAATACTACCAACACAACCCAATAGTGCAGGGCCAAACAATAATGTCCATAGTCAGTGCAAATAAATCAAGATTTATTTTTTTTAAAGCAAGAAAGGGTGACACAGCAAGATGCCACAAGCAACCCTCCCTGGAAAAGTACTTAGAGAGGTCAGAGTCAGTACAACTATTGTTCCGGTTGAGTTAGGTAACAGTTATCCAAGGTTATTCTAGTTGGTCTTGGCAAGCGACTGTTGTGTGTCTCGTTTTGTTTATAGCTTGAGAGCAGCCGACACAAAGGACTTTCCTAGTCTCTCGCACCTCCGTCCTGGGTAGCGGAAACGATTGCTTCCTCTACTTACTCCAGTAACCGAAGATCTCAGGGTAGAGGGGGTGGGAGGAGTTATTCAACATGGAGACCAGCTTCGTGGCTGTACGCACCCTGGCTACTTCCTCCACCCCCTGCAAGGAGGACCCAACAACAGTCTGTTGAGGTTGAAGGTGTCGCAATGACACAGAGACAGTGCTACAAGTAAAGTAGGCTTTGGCCCAATACAATAAAAGCATTTTTTTAACCCCTTGAATCCCAGCATCCATGTTCCGGGGCTGTGGTTCTCAACCAGTGGTCTGGGTCTAGTGGTCCTTGAGGGGGTTCCAGGTGGTCCCCAGCTGAATGATGGAAACTTGGTTACCAAATGGACCCTTATAGAGCTTTAACTCTTGAAAGTGTAAAATGAAACCAAATGGGTCCATTTGGTCACATTTTACGCTCTCAAGAGTTAAACTAGAAAGACGCAATTAGAAATTGCAAACTGGTTGCCGTTGACTCCAATGGGGAGCCAATCAGAGAGGGGGAAAGGGTGACCCTGTTACCTTCAGTATTTGGGAGCATTTTCTCCCAATACTTCAATGGGAAAACCTTTAGAGGAAAAAGGTTAGGTCAGATGATGAGAGAGCTAGACAAGAACTACAGTCTGACCATATGTATGCCTTGATATTATGATCTCACTCTCTGATTGGCAACCACAGCCAATCAGATAGGGGGGAAAGGATGACATCACAATATCAAGGTATCGTGATGTCTGATTGGGTGAAGGGTTACATAAGATGATGTACTTCAATGGAAAAACCCTTAGAGAAACAGGTCAGATGATGAGTAAAAATTCCAAGACCAATAGTCTGGTTGCCCTGGGGGTCAACCACACCAATTATTGTCAAAACACATCTACCTTACTTAATTTACAAGAAGTCTACACAACTAGAGAATGTAGAAGAATTGTTATTTTGATCAACATTGTTATGTCTGCTATGGGACCAACATCAACACAGCATGGAATTATTGACAACATCTTATCCTAATGGACCTTGAAATGGTCATGAAAATGAAATAAAACAGTTGGATGATTTGCACTGAGTCAGGCCGACCTAACATGGTGTAACTTATCATGAGATGTTGTGTGCCAAGATGTAGGGCTACAAGAAGGTATGAAAACACACCCACAATCCTATTTCATCAGGCCTGTCTGCATATATGACTACTAGGGCTGGTGCTGTATGGATTTGTAGTTATTGCGGTAATAAGTCACTGTTTACTGACGGTATGGCGGTATCACGGCATCTCAATAATAGTCTTTTAAAAGACAAAGTAGCTACACACTGTAGCCAAAGTGTCTATATTTATATTTATCTAATACAATTTTGAAATTCAAGGTTAGCACCGCTCAATAATTTTTTATGACGTATTTTACGCGGCCTAAACGCGTTATGACGTATTGTACGCGGCCTAAACGCGTTCTAAATCAGAGTGAACCAATCGGGTGCCTATGTGACTATGACATCATGGACAGATCAACAGAATCGAAGTGTTTCATTGGTCTAGCGAACTCATGTCATCATCATTTGTGACATCATAGTTTTGGTAAAAAAGCGGTCTATAGGAGCGGTTAGCACCGCTCAAAAAGAAATGATATATGAGAAATAATCTGGGTATAATTGCGGTTAAGAACTCGACATGTGGTATACATTACATAACCGCGGTATGGCGGTATTTGCGGTTATTGCACCCAGCCCTAATGACTACATTGTTTTTTTTCTGCAAATGTGGATACGCTGGTGTGCCTTCAGACTACTTGACTTCACTGGGACACTTGTTACACTGGTGACATCAATCAGGGTTTTCTCCAGCGTGGACACGCTGGTGGCTCTTCAGGCTAGATGACTCACTGAAACTCTTGTCACAATGTTTACAGTGAAACGGTTTCTCTCCAGTGTGGGTACGCCGGTGTGCCTTCAGTCTAGACGACTGATTGAAACTCTTGTCACAATATTCACAGTGAAAGGGTTTTTCTCCAGTGTGAATACGCTGGTGTGTCTTCAGGCTAGATGAATGATTGAAGCTCTTGTCACAATTTTTACAGTGAAAAGGTTTTTCTCCTGTGTGGGTACGCCGGTGTGCCTTCAGGGTAGACGACTGATTGAAACTCTTGTCACAGTGTTCACAGTGAAAAGGTTTTTCCCCCGTGTGAACACGTTGGTGTGTATTAAGGTTAGTTGACATATTGAAACTCTTGTCACAATGTTTACAGTGAAAAGGTTTTTCTCCAGTGTGAACGCGCTCATGGTTCTTCAGGCTAGATGAATCACTGAAACTCTTGTCACAGTGTTCACAGTGAAATGATTTTTCTCCAGTGTGAACGCGCTGGTGTTTCTTCAAGATAGATGAATGGTTGAAACTCTTGTCACAATGTTCACAGTGGAAAGGTTTTTCTCCAGTGTGAACACGCCGGTGGATTTTCAGGTTAGATGACGTTCTGAAACCCTTGTTACAAAATTCACAGTGAAAAGGTTTTTCTCCAGTGTGAACACGCTGGTGTGACTTTAGGGAACCTGAATCACAGAAATACTTGTCACAATGTTCACAGTGAAAAGGTTTCTCTCCTGTGTGGGTACGCCGGTGTGCCTTCAGGGTAGACGACTGATTGAAACTCTTGTCACAATGTTCACAGTTAAATGGTTTTTCTCCAGTGTGAATACGCTGGTGGCTCTTAAGGTTAGACGAGTGATTGAAACTCTTGTCACAATGTTTGCAGTGAAAACGTTTTTCTTCAGTGTCTCCTGAGAGAGAGAGAGAGAGAGAGAGAGAGAGGGGAGGGGGGGGGGGGCTGGTTAAAACTGGTGAATATAAAATGAGGAGCAATTATGGTTCTGTTATAATATTTTTCATCAACCTCTTTGATTCCAACTCCCAGTTTCTTTCCCCACACATGTAAGTATTGTCCCTGTGTGTAACACTGACTGACCTCCACTGGTCTCCTCCCAATCGTCACTGTCTTCAGTGTCTTCAGAGTCAGATTCAAGCTTGACTTCAACCTCAGCATAGTGCGAAGAGATGTCTTCATCATCGTCTTCACTTTTCACTGCTGGTAATGTCGACGTTGACCCCTCAGGCTCCTCTGGTCTCTGAAGTAGCTCCTCCTGTTCCTCCTTAATGTGTGGAGGCTCTGGTTCCTCCTGGAGCAGACTGGAGCTCCTCTCCTGTTCAGGAGAATCCTCCTCTTTACACACAACCATGTGCAGGATGTCTAGGAGCAGAAAAACAACATGATAGATCCATTCTCTAAAACACAGAGAACCAAGAGAACACAGATAAAAAATAAATCATATACCGAGCCAGCCAGTCCGTCGAGCTGCACCCTTTCAGGCCTCCTCAGGGCGCTGAAGCAGAGGCACGTAGGGGCAGGTCTTTTTGTAACCCAGGTTGCGTTAGAATAAACAAACAACCAGAGTGCACACCAGTCCCCTCAGTTCCAATATCCGAACGCACCCTGGGTTACGAAAAGACCCGCCTCCAGCTGTTGGTCTACCTAGATCACGCTGAACTACCGAACGGCCGTTTCTGTTTCCGTTATTGTGACGCACGCGGAAACTGCCCTCTCGCCTCGAGATGCAGACGCCCCAGAGCTGAAGGAGACGTCTACCTTTCTATGTCTATGGATACACCCCAGAGCTGAAGGAGGGTTTACCTTTCTATGTCTATGCAGGAGAACATGTGATCACAAGATTTCCTCCACGTTTCTTTTTCTTTTTTTTTTTACCATTTTGAAAAAACAATTTTAAAGTTAGGGTAAGGGATTTCATTTCATTCAAATAATTATTAGAATTATTAGAATTAGGGAAACCTCTTACGACTAAACGGCTGAGAGCTGTACTAAGGGATAACCAGTCCACTCTGCCACTCCTTGTGGTCATAGCTACGGCTCTGACATCTGCACAACACCCTGCCTCCACCTTAGAGGTGGGGCAAGAGGAGGTGCATCTAGAGGATGAGGAAGAGGATGTCGAAGTTGATATTATGGGTTTCGACTCCGGTGACAAAGACCTCCCCTCCGGTCAGGAACAATTAGGGGCAGCGCAGGAGGAAGAGGAGTTTCCTTCCCCATTTCATGACCTTATTGCTCAGGCTGCCCAGGCATTACAGATGGAGCTTCCATCGATGCAAGCCAGAGGGGCCTCCCGGTTCGAAGATGAAGGGGAGGACCAGCCACGCTCCCTCACAGTACCACTCCTCTCTGATGTAGAGGACCTGGTGCTGGAACAACTTGCCAAACCAGATGGGGCCCTTTGCTGGTCAGGTGTTTCTAAGCCGTGTACGGAGGGTCGTGAGAGGATTGGTTGTGGCCTGCCACCTCCTTTGGATCTGGCCTCATCACCCCCGATCTCCCCCTCCACCACGTCGGTGCTGGGGAACCCAAGCTGCTCAACAAAAAACACGAGGGCCATGGATTCTATGCTCGGCAGGGTTCATGGAATCCTGTCAGTGCAAGGGCTGCTGGTGAATACAGGGGCTATCCTGGCCCTGTATCAGCAACATCTGATCAAGCAGCTGGCAGGTGAATTACAACAAGTCGCACAGGAGGTGTTGGGGACCTACAAAGAGGCAGGGGAGGCGTGGCTCTATGGCTGCTTGGGCTGCCCCAGTCACCCCAGCCAACTTATTCAGCTCCAGGTGACCTGAGGCTCCAGCTGGACACTCGCCAGGGTAGGGCCAGACAGGGCCGACACTCTCCTGGCAAAGAAGGTCATCAATGCCGCAGACCAATCAGCAGCCGGCCTTCTATACCCGTTAGTTCCTCATCCCCAAGAGGGATGGGGACTGAGACCAATACTAGACTCAAGAGGCTCAACTAATTTCTGAGGCCCCTGCGTTGCAGGATGTTAACAGTGCTGAGGGTCAGACAGGCCGTCTGCCAAGGCGACTGGTTCGCAACAATCGACCTGAAAGATGCTTATTTTCAGATTCCAATATGGGAGGGACACTGGCGCCCGCAGAGAGACCTGCGGACCATGGTGCTGGTGACACGCAGACTCAGAAAGGCCCTCCACTGGTGGGAGCAGCCAGATACACTGAAGAGGTGCAACACACTGAGTCCAGTACAGCGCCGCCAGGTAGTGTCTGCCGACGCCTCTCTGGAAGGCTGGGGAGCTGTCCACGAGGGTGAAGGCACCAGTGGCCGTTGGCAGGGCCTGTGGTTGATGCAGCACATAAACCTCCTTGAACTGCGGGCTATATTTCTGCCCCTTCTGCACTTCCAGTCAGTGCTGACAAACCGCCATGTCCTGGTGAGAATGGACAGCACAACAGCAGCGGCATATGTCAACAGGGAGGGGGGCTTGGGGTCCCCTCGCCTTTGCGCTCATGCACGGAAGATATGGGAGTGGGCACAACCCCGGTTCAAATCTCTAAGGGCAATGTATGTGCCGGGCCTGGAGAACGTTGCTGCGGACCAACTCGCCCGAGGGGGACCCGTCACAGGAGAATGGAGGCTACATCCTCAAGTGGGGCGCAAGATCTGGGACCGGTTCGACACCGTCGTGGCCAATCTTTTCGCCTCGAGATAGACAACCCATTGTCTTCTCTTCTTCTCCATGGGGAGGGACGATCCCCCACTGGGCACAGTTGCGATGGCACATCAGTGGCCGCAGGGTCTCCTTTGGGCCTTCCCACCCTATGTTCTCCTACACCCACTCCTTCAGAGAGTCCAGGTCGAGGAAGTGAGCCTCATCCTGGTGGCCCCCAATTGGCCCCAGATGACCTGGTTCTTTGCGATTGCACCCCATCTTCGAGGCCAACCATGGGAACACCCGGTCCTACCTTCTGTCTGAAGCCCATGGGACGCACTTCCATCCCTTTCCTTGGGGGCTCAGGCTCTCGGCTGGCCCCTGAGATGGCCGAGTTTCTAGGCATGGGATTTCCCCCATCTGTGGTTAGCACTTTGCAGGCTACTGCAACGAGGACAGCTTATGCTTACCGGTGGGGAATGTTCCGGTAATGGTGCGACGCAAGACAGTTGGATCCTCTCTCTTGTGGGGCTTGTGACATACTCCAGTTCCTCCAGGAGATGTTGGAAGAAGGATGTTGGAAGAAGTCTCCTACGACTCTGAGGGGAATGGTGGCAGCCATAAAGGCGGTACGCGCTGGGCCACGTAAAGTGACAGGAGACTGTTGCGACCTTATTAATCAGTTTCTTAAGGGTGCTCGTAGGGCTCAACCCTCACAAGGTGGGCCGTCGGCTCCCCCTTGTGCTGGGGTAGTACTGCGGCTGAACCCTGCATTCCACCCTAAAGTCTGGTCGGAGTACCGAGCCAGTCAGTCCGTCGAGCTGCACCCTTTCAGGCCTCCTCAGGGCGGTGAAAGGACCTACACCATGAATTTTCACTTTTTCTATTTTAAAACCTTAAAATTTTAAACCCAGCCCCTCATTTGTTTCTAATTTGCTTAGCCTCCACCTCCATCTGCAGCTGGCTTACAGTTCTGGGGCCGCCATTACTGCTCACTCAGTGCTCTCTCACTCTGCCTCCCTGTATAGTAGAGGTCTTCACGGGTCCAATTTGAACTACCCGAACCCAAAAGGACCCGGGGGAAATGGACCCGGACCCATATGGCCCCGTCTATCATTTGGAATTTGAGAACCGTTACCCGATCAGCCCCGAGACGTGATGGATCCGATCCGAACGGCCCCGCCTGTTATTAGAAAAATTGGATCCGATACCCGAGCAGAACGAGAGATCCGAGACCCGAACCTGTCGCCCCGAAATGAAAGAATGCCAACGTTATTATATTAAGAGTTGTATCAGACATATTTCTTACCTAACGTCGCCACGGTGCTGCTGTTGCTGTCAGCGGCGCTGTGCCTCTCGCCAAAAGATGATCTTTTCCCAGACCAGTAAGTCAATGCGGACAGTTTGTAAATACAAATAAATCCATGTTTTTATTCCTTCTTCTTTGGCTAGCCAATGCTAATGCTATCGTTTTCTGTCGCATGTGTTGTTCATTATATCTTTCTGCTTTGAGTGTCCATTTTGCTCTGCAGAGCATGACAACACGCAATGACAACTCCATTGTAAACCGTTAACCAAAACGTTACGTTAATGTCTTTGATAATAATAACAATCCAACTGATACAGTCAGTGTTGTTGTGACTGAGTGAGTTATACTTCTCAGTTCTCACAACCAATGCAACAGATTACATGCTGCATCTTTAGTGCCATCGTGTGGCGTTATCTATTTGGTGCAGTTGTTGCGTTCGCTTTCACTTCAATCTCGGCCTGTCTCGGCTCCACTCGGGTAACAGGAGATACCCGGGGAACCGGGGCAGACGGCCCCGGCCCGCCCCGCGGTAAAAGCTCGAAAACGGCCCCGTTACCCGGCTCGGGGCGGTTCGGATCGCGGGTAATTTCGGATCTCGGGCAGGTCCGAAGACCTCTACTGTATAGTAGACAGAGTCATTTCCTTCTTTTATTCTACTAGAAGTTTGCGGCCCTTCGGGCCGCAAAAGTCTAGAGTTCGGGAAAAAAAAGTTTTTTGAGAAAAAAAACATTTTTTGAGAAAAAAATTTTTTGAGAAAAAAAAGTTTTTTGAGAAAAAAAAGTTTTTTGAGAAAATAATAGTTTTTTGAGAAAATAATAGTTTTTTGAGAAAAAAAAATTTTGAGAAAAAAAAATTGAGAAAAAAATTTTTTTTGAGAATTTTTTTTTTTTTGAGAAAAAGCAAATTTTGAGAAAAAAAAATTGGGAAAAAAAAAGTTTTGAAAAAATAAATGGTGATGCGATGACGTGGTGTATACGGATGTTACTGCGATTGTGAGCTAACTATTAGCTATTTGTGTGTGTGTGTGTGTGTGTGTGTGTGTGTGTGTGTGTGTGAGGCTGGCCAGAGAGCAGTGAACACATTGCTGTCTCATATATTAGTGAACAGTGCCCCCCAGTGGCGACAGGGGGCGAATCAGGCTTGCTTCAAGCTGGGACATGAATCAGGCTTGCTTCAAGCATGTCCGTGCTTGAGAAGTGGGCGTGGCCTCTAAGCCACTTGTAAATATAAGATCACTTCTTTTATTCTATCAACATTTTTGCTATCAACATGTCCAAGGAGAAGTCTAACGTTCCTGGATTGCACTATAAATGTGACGTTATAGACTGCGAGGATCCAAGCTTCGTCCCTTCTAACAAGGAAACAAAAGGCTATTTTTAATGGCGATGGTCCTGTGGCTGTGAAGAAAACCCTACCGTCCGCGGCGAGCACCCACCCGGCCACCGCAGCGAGCTCCGGAGCTCGCCGCGGTGACCGGGTGGGTGCAGAGCTCCGCAGCCAGACGGAGGTGCACCGTCTCGGGCTGCGCGAGCAGGGCGAGCGCCCCGGAGCCCGCGGTCAAAAAGTTTGGGAACCACTGTTCTATACTAGGCTATGATGTCCTTGGTTCATTATCGCCAAAATAAACATTGTTCTACCGTGAGTGATACGTAGTATGCAGTGAAGAATATAGCCTACAATCAGCGATTCTGAACGTCGACTTTACTATGAAATGGATGCTTCCCTCTGTTTCCCAAACACTGGGTCGGGACCCATTTGTGAGTCGCGGAGACAGTTTTATGGTTTATGGGCTGTTATATTTCATACATTTTTATACATTATACATAAATACAATGCGGGTGGGGTTGATTGTCTAATGTAGATTAACTTTCTGTAATGTCTGGTCTAGCAACGGTCGCCCTGTGTCATTTGACAGTAGGCCTATATCATACAACATAGGCCTACAGTAGGCTATAATCAGAGCTGCAACATTATCCTATTTTTGTATAGTCGACTAATAGTCAACTATTGGCAATATTTGGCCAATCAGATTCGACTATATAAATATATAGTCAGGGACAGCCCTACATGCAGGTTATATGAGCACTTTTTCACATGTAAATAATCGATCATTTCAGAAGGAAAAGGCCTGTAGTAGGCTATGCACTGGAAAATGTGCATGACATTATTTCAATGAACTAAAAACACCGGGAAATGTTAAATAGCCCTGAAACACTTTGGTCGTATCTCATGACCATCATGGATTGACCTCAACCTGGTGTGGAGCAGTTGAGCCAACTTGTCACTTACGTCTACGCAAACCTTCAGATTTCAAAAGTGCTCAGCGAAGGCTCACGGATGTCACAATACGGTACGCTCAAGCAGAATTACCAGTATCTGTATTGTTTGATAAAAAGCATTTTAATTCCGATCGGCAGCCATGTTCTTACATTTTTCTCTGTACTGCACTCTGATACATTAAAATGTTTTTAGAAAATGGCGACCAATCGTATTAAAATGCTTTTACCATCCCAGCGTTATGGTGGTATTCCTATTCTTTCTATTATGATGCAAACTGTGTGTGAGCTGGCAAAATAACATTGACAGCTATGACTGCTGACGAAATCTTGCCATCGCAAGCTGCCAGTTAAGCTAGTATTGGACAAACGCTTTTGGGGAGGGCCTTAGTGAAGGGCAATTAGCCTAAGCTGGGCTCTGCTCTCTCTCTGCCAACCTGGGGAGAGCCCCGAACTGAGCTCATGCTTGCTTCAGTGCATGATGAGTGATCATGGCGCTTCTTATCACCTGACAGGGGGAGCTTCCCCGGTTGGACCTACAAAGCGCGTGGAAGGAACGTGTTTCCAACCAGTTCCTTTCCCCTCCATCAGGCTGGTCAGGGGAGTCATTATAGAGACCAGGATTACTGCATGTTTTTAGATATTTAAACAAAACAAAATGTGTCTTTCTTCAAAATAGTACAAAAAAAATAAAAAAAAATGAAGACAAATCTGGGATAAGGGGTAAGGCATGGATGAAAACAGGGCCCTGTATCTCCTTGCCTCTGTTCTCCTCTGACATGCTATTTTCAACAGCCCACGGTGAAAAGTACCGAAGCAACATAAAGCTTAGTTGGCACCAAATCAACGCCACGCTTTAGGATGATTTTGAAACTAAATACATGTTATTCAGCAAATATTTAATTTCAATCATGAAATTATGAAACAATATTAAAACATGAATTACATAATACTCAACAAGTTGTGAGCTTGTAGATGGACTACTTTCAGCACATGTTCCCCCTGCATAGCGATGCTAGGGTTCAAGTGGTTAAACTTACTGAAGAGTGGCTGATCTTCAGGTTCCTCCTGTTTAATAGAAACGGCCCTGGCTGAGTCTGGAGAGTTCATCTTCACCTGCAGTCTGGACTCCACACACTGCTCTGAAATTAAGCAATTCAACAAGGACTTTAATGACTTCACACCTAGTGGGGTCAAGAACATACAAATAATTTGAATAAGGTGAAAGTAGCCAATCTGCTTTTAATGTTTCTGCAAACATGGTTACTTCAGTTTCAGTTTAGTTATATTTCCAGTTCATAGGACAATACATACATGTGATGTTTATTAGTGCATGAGCATGACAATCATATTTGAGTAAAGAAAGAAGGGAAAGTCCAAGGCACATGTTGTCAAGTCCATTTAACCTGATAAGGTGTCCATGATACTGGAAAAGGGAGAAGCAAAATGCTTATCGAGCCCTACCCCTGGCTCAGTTCGTAAGAAAAAAAGAATCATAATAGTAAGTAATAAGTAATAATAACTAGCCCTTACCCGTTCAAAGATATGAGCTCCAAAATGATGTGCAGTGTGTGGGTTATGGGATGTGCACTGTGCACACAGTATATGAGGGATGGAAAGTAACTTTAACTGGTGCTTGCATGATGTAGGAGCATCAATGTAAGAAACCCGTTTCGTTTAATGGCTACAGAGATACTGTTCCCCCGCCCCCCCCCCCCCCCCCCGCCCCCCAGCCCGCCCGCCCACCCGCCTGCACACACACCCGCCTGCCTGCGCACACACACACAGACACACACACACACACAGAGCTGGTTAAACATTTTGCCTCAAGCTAGATGCAGAATAGACATGCCTCAAGCTAGATGCAGAATAGATAGTAGATACACCATAAAAATGCTAATATACAGCATACGATTTGTGAAAGTGACAAACGGGCTTCACTATTATGTCAGGTGTGTTCATATGCTAATGGTGATGCGATTTCAGATCAATTGCTCCAGCCACTGAGGAGAAACGCTGTTTCAGACAGACAGACACTCACTCACTCACTCAGACAGACATTCGCAAAATTATAGTATAGATAGTTAATAATAAATAATAAAAATAGATCAATGTCAATGTTTTCAGCACTTGGCAAAGTTACTTCTATGACCAACCCCACCAACAATTATATGTAAAGGGTGGGGCCTTTACTGTAGTGCCGTACATACTTTGATGTGTCATGCATTTTAGAAATGGTTTCATGTAAAACAGAGGAAGCATAGGATACGAATGATCGTGGGGTCAAAAACTGGGCTGTGATCCAAAATATATCACGAAAAGTGGGGATGAGAGATGGTATTTGATCACATAATGTATAATGTTTCACTTTAAAACTACCATAAAAACACAAAAACCCGGTTAACCAGGTTAATGCACAATACAAAAATGTACATAGCAGACATTCTTTTAATATGGTTTGTCCTGTCATTTCCACCCATGTGTCAAATAATGTGACACATGAGCAGAAAGAAAAAACTAAAGCCCCGATAAAAATGTATAGAAGGGTTTACCAAACTTTCCTCAGTTGATCCTAATGTCATTGTTCCTGTAGAATGCACTTCTGCAAAGTATATTGTTGTATAGTGCATAACTAATTAGATAATTAGCATATTTAGTCAAATGTAATCAAATATGCTAATTATCTCATCAGAAATGGATTCTACAGGGGAAAATACATAAGAATCAACTGAGAAAAGTTTGGTACACCCTTTAATCAGGTTTTTACAGCTTTCTCCCTGTCAATCATGTTGGGATAATGTGAGATAGTGTCTCACTTTACCCCGAAGCAATATTGTCTCACTTTACCCCACAGCCACATTTTGGGGAAAGGGATATCTTTTTCAATTCAGGGTAATCTTCAGCTAGCATTTTCACATGGATGGATTTATAAGTTGGTAGTTCATCAACGTGTATGATCTAAAATGTTCTCCCAGCATCAATTTGTTTTGACACAACAGCTGATTGTGTTGACAGCAAGAACATTTACTTTTACATGCATTTTTCTGAAAAAAGCACGCTTTCTACAGCACTCTCTCTCTCTTCATGGCAAGTGGGAAATTCAAGGGGCTTGAAAATATAATGGTCAGATGACCACAAATGTGTTCCATTGCCAAGATACAGGGGGTGTCTCAGTTTACCCGGTGTCTCAGTTTACCCCGCTTTCCCCTATCCTCTTTCTATCTGCAAAGTGTCTGTTTCATAAAAACCCAGCGTAGACATGTTATGACCTATGAGCTACTTTCTATCAAGAAATTCAGTTCAGGTGACTATGCTGGAGTTTGGAAGCGCTTGTGGGAAGTCACTCAGCGGTCCTGTGTACCAACTGGTACTAAATGTCACATAATGCAGGAGGCAGCGCCACGGGACATGGCGTTATAGAAGACGAGCGCTTCCGAACAACAACAATTTAAAAAAGAAATCTAGTGTTGCAATTTGCGGCTATAATGGATGTATTGTGCTGCAGTAATCTGATCCCTGCTCAGTCTATCATAGTAGCAGCACTTCATTCTAGCAGCCCGAGCCTATTTCACATCCACAGACATCATACACAAATCAACCATTTGTCCCGTTGGTTGTAAAAAAATAATAATAATAATAATAATAAAAATAAAATAATAAAAAACATACCTTTCCTCGCAAGGAGCCAGCCTGTGACGTCCCTCTTTCCACAGACTGTTGTGCAACGACTCTCTCTCCTCCACAAAGCTTTGTGAGTGAAAAGTTATTGTATTTATAACACAGTGAAAAAACGCAGTGTTCGTTCGCTCTCTGCTCTGTTTCTGTTTACGCTGTGTTTCAACCCGGACGAGAGAGAGGGACGGAAACGCTTCCCGTCCTCCCCTCTATCTTGTCCGGGTTGAAACACAGTGCACTGCCCCGGAGTTCCACGCAGAAGTAGACCTAGCAGAAATGCTGCTTTAGATCATAAACAAACTGGAAACATTATTTTAACCAAACAAAAACAAACTCCCAATGAATTATAATGTAGTAGACCTGCCATGAACATCACACATTATGTAAACTAATATACAATGAATTATAATGTAGTAGACCTGAATATTACACTTTATGTAAACTAATATACAATGAATTATAATGTAGTAGACCTGCCATGAATATCACACTTTATGTAAACTAATATACAATGAATTATAATGTAGTAGACCTGCCATGAATATCACACTTTATGTAAACTAATATACAATGAATTATAATGTAGTAGACCTGCCATGAATATTACACTTTATGTAAACTAATATACAATGAATTATAATGTAGTAGACCTGCCATGAATATTACACTTTATGTAAACTAAAATACAGTGAATTATAATGTAGTAGACCTGCCATGAATATCACACTGTATACACTAATAGCCTTGGATCAAGAAAGGCTATAATTGATTGATTGATTGATTGATTGATTGATTGATTGATTGATTGATTGATTGATTGATTGATTGATTGAAGAATGTAGAAGTTTGCAATAGGAAAAAGTAGTTCCATAACAGCACAAACCACTGGTACAAGGTAAACTAAAAGGAGATCCTGGTAAACTTTAAGGCTTATTTACACAGGAACCACTTTATGTATCTCATATAACATCTAGGGCTCTATTATGATCCAGGTCTTATGCTTTATGCCTTAACTTCTTTGCCTTTTTCTTTTTAAACAATTTTGAAAAACATTTTTAAATACTTCAAATGCTGATCTACATCTGCACGTTGTTAGCTTGCAGATCAGCTATTTGAAATAAATATGTATATATAGTAACAAAAAAAAAGAGAGAAAAAAAAGGCAAAGGCATAAGACCTGGATCATAATAGAGCCCCAAGTGTCTTAATGGATTACAGGTCCTTGAGGGTCCTCTCAACAAAATTAAATGGTTTTAATATTGTATTAATAATTTAATTTCAATGTATTAGTTCTCACACAGGACCCCACCTGAACGTACGTAGGCCTACTGTACAGGACCTGTAAGGTCAGTGACTGTCAATAATACCCTGTAAAAGTTCATTTTCTTCTGTAATTAATCACATATTCCTGGAAACCTAAAGAAAGGATGGCTCACACTTTTAGTAAACCTATGAAATGAGCTCAGTGCGGTGCTTCTCAAACTGGGGCCCAGGGACCCCCAGGGTTCCTCCAGTGGGTTCTAAATGGACCCGTACAGGTCCATGTGTTTCCATGTATTCATTCTCCAGAACCAACCGGCTCAGTTCAGTCAGTGTGTTGTTGTTTGCATGACTTTTATTATTGACATAGCCTACCGGTATTATCATTGTGGTCACTGAAGTGCAGTTACCCAACTTGACCAACAGGTGGCATCTTGGTGCAGTATAATGTGGCAACAAAAACAGATAGTTATTGTAGAAGAGGCATTATTATTTGTCATTAGTAGTAAATAAAACTGTGGTGTCATAGGTTTGTGTTTTCTTTTCTGTTTTGTATGTGTCTATGGAGTTAACATTACTCTATAAACCCCCAGGTGTTTGTTTGTTTGATTGATTGATTGATTATTTTATTAGACAAAAATGGAGCCTACAAGTATAGTCAATACAATTGAAATGTAGTAAAGTACAAGTACAGTTAAACATCCTGCCTAAAAGGAACATCTCAAATAAGACTTTTTACAGTCTTTTTTGTCTATGGAGTTAACATTACTCTAATAGACCCCCAGGTGTGGTTAACATTACTCTTATAGACCCCCAGGTGTGGTTATGTTTTGTATGTGTCTATGGAGTTAACATTACTCTAACAGACCCCCAGGTGTGGTTATAATATGCAAATATGTCTTCTCTGTGTGTTTTTGGTTTCTTCCTGAAAGCTGAAAGCCTCTGAGTCAAAAGGCCCAATCAGAATACACCTCTTCACTGAGAGAGAGACGGAGTAGGAGAGACAGACCAAAAAAGGTCACTGCACCAGAGAGCAGCGTGTGTGTGTGTGTGTGTGTGTGTGTGTGTGTGTGTGTGTGTGTGTGTGTGTGTGTGTGTGTGTGTGTGTGTGTGTGTGTGTGTGTGTGTTTGTGTACGTGTAAAGACCCTATTCTGGCCACACGTTCAGGAAACGTGTGGCATTGTGACCCATTATGAACTTGTAGATCGGCAATTTTTGGCAAAGAGATTTGGTGGAGAAGGGGAAAAAAACATTTTTTTCCCGTCTTTATTGATCATTTTCAGTGGAGACAGACAGGAAAGAGGGAGAGTGAGAGAGACGGAGAAAGACACACAGCAAGGTGAGTAATGCCTGGATCCCGAGGCTAACATGGTGTCATATCTTACCAGTCACACAATGTGGTTGAACATTGACCTGGTGTGTGTGTGTGTGTGTGTGTGTGTGTGTGTGTGTGTGTGTGTGTGTGTGTGTGTGTGTGTGTGTGTGTGTGTGTGTGTGTGTGTGTGCGTGCGTGCGTGCGTGAGAGAGAGAGAGAGAGAGAGAGAGAGAAGTAATAAGTAACTGTATTAGAGCCAGCCTGCGCCTTTGACATTGACCCTAGCTTTTAGAGGAAGCTTTTATGACCACGGTCATTAAATAGTATTTAATACCAACCACTTCTACATACATAGGCTTATCATCTCAGAGCTGCAGACTATTTGTTTTTATATTTAGCAGCCTTGGACATTATACCCACAGGCTGGTTGTTAAAGGGTTTCAACAACTTCGCCCCAAAAATGAGTCAAAAATAAGTATTGTGCTGTCTCTGCTCGGCAGCTGTTACTTAGTTACGCCTACTTATGATAACATGGTACTTACCATATGTATACCCAAAGAGTAGGCCTACTGACTGAGTGACATGCCTATTGTATCATGAAGACATATGCTATTATTTTGCAGTTGTGGAAAGTGCTCAAGTAGCCTACATTTACTTATACTGAACTTATAAGTAGGCCTACAGATTCTCTTACTCTTACTCAAGTAAATTTCTAGGAAGGCTGAAAAGTACTGAGAACTATTAGGTTGTCTGTTTTTTTTTTAAATACTCTTTCCCCCTATAATGCAATTGACAGAAGGGGGTATGGTGGTGCAGTTGGTTGTTGACTCACAGCGAACCTCGTGTCGCCAGGCTTTCTGGGGGAAAGCCTGGTATCCGTTTACTAAACAGGTTGGTTGATCCGGTCTAGACCGGATGACATCCTACGTCATTTTGTAGTCAAAACGGACTACACTTTGGCTAGCCTGGGCTGGCTTCCAATTTCGGGCTTTTGATCCGGTCGGGAGCGGATGACGTTCTACGTCATTCTGTATTCATAACGGACTACACTTTGGCAGGAAACACCAAACCAGAAACAGTTTAACCCCTACTTGCGCATGCGCTAACTACTTGCGCATGTGCAAACAGGGTTTAAACTGTTTCCGGTTTGGTGTTTCCTGCCAAAGTGTAGTCCGTTTTGAATACAAAATCACGTAAGATACCATCCGGTCTACACCGGATCAAACAACCTGTTTAGTAAACAAAGACCAGGCTTTCTCCCAGAAGAAAGCCTGGTGACGCAAGGTTACACTTTGGCAGGAACTACGAAACCGGAATAAGTTTTAACCTAAAACAAAACTACTTGCGCATGCGCTAACTACTTGCGCATGCGCTAACCGGGTTAAAACTGTTTCCGGTTTGGTGTTTCCTGCCAAAGTGTAGTCCTGACAAAATGACGCAGGACGCCATCCACTCCCGACCGGATCAAATGCCCGAAATTGGAAGCGATCCCAGGCTACCTCACAGCAGAAGGTCCTGGGTTTGATTCCCACTGGGGGTGAAGGAAGGAAGGAAGGAAGGAAGGAAGGAAGGAAGGAAGGAAGGAAGGAAGGAAGGAAGTGATTACTTCTGTAATTAAAAACAATATTATAAAAAAAAACATATATTCCTGGAAACCTATGAAATGAGCTCAGTGCGGTGCTTCTAAAACTGGGGTCAGTGTGTTGGTGTTTTCATGACTTTTATTATTGACATTATCATTGTGGACACTGAAGTGCAGTTACACAACGTGACCAACAGGTGGCATCTCAGTGCAGCATCATGTGGCAACAAAAACAGACAGTTATTGTAGAAGAGGCATATTTGTCATTAGTAGTAGGCCTACTGTGGTGCCATAGATTTGTGTTTTTTTCTGTTTTGCATGTGTCTATGGAGTTAACATTACTCTAACAGACCCCCAGGTGTGGTTATAATATGTTTTGTATGTGTCTATGGAGTTAACATTACTCTAACAGACCCCCAGGTGTGGTTATAATATGTTTTGTATGTGTATATGGAGTCATCATTACTCTAATAGACCCCCTGGTGTGGTTATAATGTTCTGTATGTGTCTATGGAGTTAACATTGCTCTAATAGACTCCCTGGTGTGGTTATAAAATGCAAATATGTCTTCTCTGTGCGTTTTTGGTTTCTTCCTGCAAGCTGAAAGCCTCTGAGTCAAAAGGCCCAATCAGAATACACCTCTTCACTGAGAGAGAGACGGAGTAGGAGAGACAGACCAAAAAAGGTCACTGCACCAGAGAGCAGCGTGTGTGTGTGTGTGTGTGTGTGTGTGTGTGTGTGTGTGTGTGTGTGTGTGTGTGTGTGTGTGTGTGTGTGTGTTTGTGTGTGTTGTGTGTGTGTGTGTGTGTGTGTGTGTGTGTGTGTGTGTGTGTGTGTGTGTGTGTGTGTGTGTGTGTGTGTGTTCTTCCTCTCTGTCTCAGTTTTGCCGCACAGGAAGTGAGAGCTGTTGCAAACAGGAAGTGGGCGACTATTTGACTATTTTGACTCCCTCTCCCCTGCATCTTATATCTTGCATTTAAGGGGAAAATGATGCATTATAAAGCACCTTATATCCATGGCACTTTACATAGATGGTACATTAAATGCATTCACCCACTCTCTCTCTCACACACACACACAAACACACACACACACACACACACACACACACACACACACACACACACACACACACACACACTCCCAAGGGAGTATACTAGGACCACTGTTGTTCTTAATATATATAAACAACATGTCATCTGCTTGTGACTGCAATCTGTTTCTGTTCGCGGATGACTCAGCTCTCCTAGTCTCAGGCAGAGACGTATTGCAGGTTGAAAAGGTCCTTAACTGTGAACTAAACATGATCTGCACCTGGCTCAATGACAACAGACTTTCAATTCACCTAGGTAAAACTGAATGTATCCTCTTTGGATCTAGTCAGAAACTCAGTAAAGTCGAGAACTTTACAATTAGGGTTAGAAAAAAACAAGAAACAAGAAAAAAACACATCTGCCACCTGGGTTGCATCCTGGAGGCAAACCTATCCAGTGAAAAAATTACTACCAAGGTAATCAATAAAGTCAACCAACACATTTGTTTCTTACATAGGGTTGCCCCGCTGATCAATATTAAATCTCAAAAGACCCTAGGAGGTGCTCTCAATGGGGCCCTCATTGATTACACAATGCTCGTTTGGTATCGCGATGCCACAGCTGCCTTAAAGTTAAAGCTCCAAACAGCCCAGAACAAATTACGGTCGTGCTTGGTTTTCCTCCTCGGGCCCACCTTACCGTTCATCACCACGAAACCGTGGGGTGGCTCAAAGTAGCGGACAGAGTACAGCATCTTGCAATGGACCTGGGGCCAGTTGCACCACCAGAACGTAAGTTCTGCCCTAAGTTAGGGAGTAAAGTCCTTACTAGAGGCATAGTAACTACTAGTTAGTTTGTAACTAAGTGAGTTACTAACAGGTGTTGCACCACGACTGCTTAAGGCATAACGTAACTAGTAATGCGTAGACTGTTCCTAAAGTAATGTATAGTCGCATAAAATGACGTCATAGCTCCCGAATCCAATGAAAACAAACTGTTTCTAGTAAAGCTTGTATCGTCTTTTGTCAACAGAGAGCTCTGTCTCTCCACTGGCATGTAGGCCTACACAAAGTCACTGTTATGCGTGCACAGTGCGAGCACATCCCTGCGCACTGCCCTGCAAACGGATTGTATCACAAATTATATTGGCCTCATACATTTTCCCCCGTTGTGAAGTAACGCAGGGCAACGCATATTTGGAGACACAGGGGAAGAGAGCGCACCGTTCAATTCGCCGTTGTGCTGTATGTGCAGTGGTTGAAAAGTACTCAAATGAATTAAAAAAGTATCAATCCTGCAATATAGAAATACTCTATTAATAGCAGACACATCGTGAGCTTGTAGATCGGCTATTTTCAAATGGCGAAATGTATTGGGCTTAATGTATGTTTTAAAACAGATGGGTCGTTTCATTGTTGAATTAATTAAATAGCCGATATAATGCCGTCTGCCACGTTAGTAGCGTAGTTGCTCTACTCCCAGTCTCCCATAGAGATAGGTTACTTAGTAAAGACTTAGTGCTGCCCAAGGGGTGGTGTAAATATTTAGTTGTTACTTAGAGATACATAAGAACAAATTTGTGTGGTGCAACACCTGACATTTTAGTAATGCGTAAGTCTTGACTTAGAAGCCATTTACGTTACAACTAGGCTACGTTATAACTTAGTAACAGCTGGTGCAACCCCGCCCTGGTGTACAAGATACACTACACCTCCAAGATACCCATGTGACAAACTACTTCTTAAAGGTCAAGGATGTTCACAATCACAACACCAGAGACAGCTCCACTAATCATGTTCAACCTAGATTTAACACTCTAATTTGTTCTCCAGCTATAACACCAATATGTGGAACGCCCTTCCGCAAGCCTTAAAGGAGTACAAAACCCTAGCATCCTTCAAAATTGGTATGAAAAGTCACCTTCAGGTGGATGCTACTCAAGACTTAAAATGTTTCCACCACCCACCCTTTTTTTCTCCCCTTTCTCTGCTTTTGTAATTGATATTAGTCTATGTAAAGTACTATGTTCTATCCGTCTGTCTTTCAATGTTGTATGAGATACATAAAGTGGTTCCTCTGTAATTAAGCCGTAAAGCTTACTAGGATCTCCTTTTAGTTGACCTTGTACCAGTGATTTGTGCTGTCATGAAACTGTACTTTTTTCTATTGCAAACTGCTAATAAATTCTTCAATCAATCAAAAACACATTCACACACCGATGGTGGAGAAAACCATGCAAGGCACCAACCTGCTCGGAGCATTTATGGGTTCAGTGTCTTGCTCAAGGACACTTCGACACTTCTGGAGGAGGGGCCTGTGGGCCTCCCCAAAAAGGCCACCATTTTAGGATAGTTACAGTATTAATTGGAGAGGGCCAATCTTCTAGCAGCACCGGCCCATAGAGCAGAGAGACATCTCATGATTGGCCCACTGGCTTGTCTATCAGCTGAATACTGGTCTAGTAGCCCAATCACAGGCTACTGTGGCTCAGGAGTCCCACCTAAACATTTAACAGCATACAAGCCCACAACGTGCTGCTGCCTCGATGTGTTGTGGCTTGTAGATCTTCTATGTTCGGTTCGCACCGGTTGTGGACGGTGCAGAAATGACTTAGAGTCATTGGAATATGTTCTGAATGCAGCATTCAATTTCATTGGTCCTCGTGCCTGCCCAATCAGTAAGAGTGTGGGGGCGAGGTGGGGGATTGGGAATTTTGAAATGTGCAGTGGCTCTCTGAGCTTCCCTTGTCTCTCCCTCCCTTCCCCCCTTTCCCTTGTCTTTCCCTCCCTCCCCCCCTTTCCCTTGTCTTTCCCTTGTCTTGCCTCCCCATCCCCTCACTCTCTCGCGGCTCTTTAGCCTTTGTAAAGTGTCTTGAGAAAACTTGTTGATTGATGATTTGACACTTTAATACAATTGAAATTGAAATTGAAATTCATTTGAAATAACATTGTGGAAACATTATAATCAATTAATATTGATGTATTTTAATTTTATTTTAGTTTTGGAGTCAGAAATAAAGTGATCATTCGTTCTAGTTTTGTTTGTTCATTAATTCATAACTGCTTGCTGACTCGCATTGCATTATGCAATTTATTTTAATCTAGGCCTATTCTGTCTGTAGCTAACTGCATGTTAAACTTAATTTGTTGTACTTGAGTAACTGAGTGGATCAAACTCAAAAACTCTGAGGCAGTGTTTTGCATGGATCTTTTTAAAGGAGCTATAGTCAACTTTTTCATTGTAGGGTCGACACTTTGTTTACATCCTAGTCTATAGACTAGGATGTAAACAAAGTGTCGGTCTGACAATGGCCAAATTGATTATTTTATCATTATTTTACGCTTTTTGTGGTCATTTTTGAATAGAAACACATATATGAAGCTTATTCTTTTATAAAATATTTTCGAAACATAATTTTTATTTTAGCATCCGTTTTTCAAGAAAAAGTTGACTATAGCTCCTTTAAGTAGTTCCAACTTTAACCTTCAATAAGAGTTTTTGAGTTTGACCAACTCAGTATATTAAGGCAGTGTTTTGCAAAACACTGCCTTAATATATTAAGTTCAGGAAGGGCTACATAGTGTGCTCTGTACCATATCAATCACTGGAGTAGTGTGGTAGCTCTGTACCATATCAACCACTGGAGTAGTGTGGTAGCTCTGTACCATATCAACCACTGGAGTAGTGTGGTAGCTCTGTACCATATCAACCACTGGAGTAGTGTGGTAGCTCTGTACCATATCAACCACTGGAGTAGTGTGGTAGCTCTGTACCATATCAACCACTGGAGTAGTGTGGTAGCTCTCTGTACCATATCAACCACTGGAGTAGTGTGGTAGCTCTCTGTACCATATCAACCACTGGAGTAGTGTGGTAGCTCTCTGTACCATATCAACCACTGGAGTAGTGTGGTAGCTCTCTGTACCATATCAACCACTGGAGTAGTGTGGTAGCTCTCTGTACCATATCAACCACTGGAGTAGTGTGGTAGCTCTGTACCATATCAACCACTGGAGTAGTGTGGTAGCTCTCTGTACCATATCAACCACTGGAGTAGTGTGGTAGCTCTGTACCATATCAACCACTGGGAGTAGTGTGGTAGCTCTGTACCATATCAACCACTGGAGTAGTGTGGTAGCTCTGTACCATATCAACCACTGGAGTAGTGTGGTAGCTCTGTACCATATCAACCACTGGAGTAGTGTGGTAGCTCTCTGTACCATATCAACCACTGGAGTAGTGTGGTAGCTCTCTGTACCATATCAACCACTGGAGTAGTGTGGTAGCTCTGTACCATATCAACCACTGGAGTAGTGTGGTAGCTCTGTACCATATCAACCACTGGGAGTAGTGTGGTAGCTCTCTGTACCATATCAACCACTGGAGTAGTGTGGTAGCTCTGTACCATATCAACCACTGGAGTAGTGTGGTAGCTCTGTACCATATCAACCACTGGGAGTAGTGTGGTAGCTCTGTACCATATCAACCACTGGGAGACAGTGGGAGTAGTGTGGTAGCTCTGTACCATACTAGTAAGACACCTCAGGGTGACTTGCAACCTCAGGGTGACATGCGTGCCAATTCTTGGCCATCCACAGCGTTTCTCTGATGATTCTAGTTGTTGTCATTCTGGGGGAAGTTTGTTCGTGTTTTTGTGACCCTAGGAGACACAGGGAGAACATGCAAACTCCACACAGAAAGGCCCTATCGCCAACCTCACCTAGGGTGTGGGCGCTGATGACACAGAAGGAGGAACACGCCACCCATATATGTCCTTAATATTGATAACATAATATCCTTAATAATGTCCTTAATATTGACAATATAGGAATCTCCATATATGGGCATAAAACGTACGTAAGTAATGCCAAGCAGGGCCTTGGTGAGTTAGGGCCTTGGTTTGATGCCTGTGGATCTCCATATATGGGCATAAGGGGGTACCCTAACATTCTCATTTTCGGCCTGGGATTTATGACATCAGAAATCTCCATGTATGGACATTGTAACGACCCGTAAAAGTCGGTCTAGGGACCAGGTCAGTACATATTATCACACTGAAACCAAGTTGCAAAAATATATAATTTATTACAATATTTTAGTTTAAGTGTGGTTTACAGAAAATATTCTCTTTTCATTATACAATATCCAAAATAGCAGTAGCAAAATAGTTGGCAGTATCTAGAATAAATATAATCATGCTACGAGGCTTTGATATGATAATAAAGAGGCGAGGAGTATGTAGTTGAATATAGGCTCGGTAGCTGTGAGCGGCCGACGGCAGAACGCCGTGACACAAACAATCAAAATAATTGGCTCAACAAAACACTGGCCCAAAACAACACAAACGTGACATAATAATAATAAGCTAAATATAAGGAAACGAAAAAGACCAAATCACCTTCCCGAAGGGTGTTAACCAAACTATAACTCCAGAACACAAAACAAAAGGCAATGTGGACAGCAGCAGCGGGGAGGCTACGCTAGCAGCAGGAACTCGATGCGGTGACGTGTAGGACGCACTTTTATGGCGACACCGCGGGGCGGGGACGTCTCTCGGCTCCACGGTCATCACATCACCGTCATCATCATCTCCCCGGTTTCTCCATCTGCTGTGGCGGAGTCTTTAATCCCTTAATAATCAATAATCCAAATACCCATAATCTATCTATAAATGCGACAAATCTCTGTCTGCGTGTATGTGCCCCGCGTATCTCGAGAACCGTTCGTCCCACCGGCTTCAGATTCGTCAACAAAAAATCTCGGTGAATGTGTATGTATGTATGTGAATCTCGAGAACCGTTCTTCCCACCGGCACGCGCGTTCTCCAGATATGGGCATAAAATGAATCCCCGAATGGGGAGCTGATGTCTGACATCAGAGTTTTCCGCAACCGGTACTGTGTGTGCAGAGATCTCCATATATCAAAACGGGTCCTATGACAACAGGTATATTGGGGTTTGCATTAAAGGGTGGGGACAAAGGCTAACAGATGGTCAAAACGGGTCCTATGACAACAGGTATATTGGGGTTTGCATTAAAGGGTGGGGCATTCATGGGGTCCGCTCCAAAAAAGAAAATAAAAGAGACAAAGACAAACATAAGACAAGCGACAAAGCGTGGGACTGGGAGGATGACTTGAATGATGCAGATTTAAGCAGGCTGTGTATTCTGCTTAAAGAAGAAACAAACAAAAAGCGACAGAGATCTCATATATGGGCATAAAATGGACGCAGATAAACAGATATCTCCATATACGGGCATAAAGGGACACAGACAGACAGATACAGAGATCTCCATATATGGGCATAAAATGGACGCAAATAGACAGATATCTCCATATATGGGCATATGGGCATAAAATGGACCCAGAACTATATCTGCAGTCATCTCCATATATGGACATAAAATGGACACAGGCAAACAGATGGTCAAAACGGGTCCTATGACAACAGGTATAATGGGGCATTCATTCCCTATTTACATCGTTCCCGAGTTGGCCAGGTCGCCGACTAGACGCTAGTAATAATAATAACCCAGGCCTTAGGGCCTGACAGACATAAAAGGTTTTTTCTTTTTCTGGGAATGACCATTTATGGACTTTTATACCCTGAGAAATCTCGTAGCTTGTCTGACTGTCAGTACAGGAAGTGATGTCACGTGACATCCTTTTTATGCCCATATATGAGTCATTCTGTACCACATCACTGTGACTCACTGACATCACACTGACATCAGTTCTTGTACAGCCAGACAGACAGACAAACAGACAGACAAGCTACGAGGTTTTTTATGCAACCTTCGGTCGCAGTGTGTGTGTGTGTGTGTGTGTGTGTGTGTGTGTGTGTGTGTGTGTGTGTGTGTGAGAGAGAGAGAGAGAGAGAGAGAGAGAGAGAGAGAGCGAGCGAGAGAGAGAGAGAGAGAGAGAGAGAGAGAGAGAGAGAGAGAGAGAGTCTACACAAGTCACAGCATGAATGTGACTAGAATGTGAAAGAATATCAGCGGTAGATGTAGCCCACTCTGAATGTAGTGTGTGTGTGTGTGTGTGTGAGAGAGAGAGAGAGAGAGAGAGAGAGAGAGAGATTTTGATTTTTAACCAGAACTTTATTTTAACAATCGTTCTACAACTTTACATCTTTAAAAGACAAATGAAGATGTAAATAAATAACATGCATTACAACATTTGCAAAGAAAAGATAAGTTGATCATCTATTACAGCACACAACAAATCATCACAGGTCCAAATCATGCTAAATTGATCAATGTCCTTCATTGCATTATTCTTGCCTTCACCATCCTTTTGAACAATAAAACTGCTTCAATGTCCACAGAGTTATCAACCTGCTAACATTGAGAGAGAGAGAGAGAGAGAGAGAGAGAGAGAGAGAGAGAGAGAGAGAGAGAGAGAGAGAGAGAGAGAGAGAGAGAGAGTCTACACAAGTCACAGCATGAATGTGACTAGAATGTGAAAGAATATCAGCGGTAGATGTAGCCCACTCTGAATGTAGTAGTTTGTATTGGTTTTATACAAGACAGAACAAGACAAGACAAGACAAGACAAGACAAGACAAGACAAGACAAGACACAGACACCAGACTAATTCATACAAAATATGAGTAATTAACCTATCATACAAGAGTTGGACGTAGAAACTGGAGATTTCTACGCACCCGTGTCACCTCAAGACCTCAGGAGGGACCCACCCAATACCTCCAGCCTCTTGTTGGTTTAAATAAACAATAATTTATGGAGTTGGAGGGAGGAGTTTAGCCTTGGTCATGAGGAGATGGGCAGTGACTTACTTGGCCACCACTGTCGACCCTGCCATCAGGAGGGTGTAGCTGTTCACGGGTCGAAACACCTGATGATCGATGGTTACCGCCTGAAGACATCAAATGTTCCTGGCCAAGGCTATATTCACCAAACGTGAATGAAAGAAAAGCATCTTTAGATGTAATCATAATTGGACACATAAGGCTTGTATAAAGTAGGGCCATCACACAGAGTAGAGATGACCTGTGATGGGATTCCAGAATCACAGATGCATTCCAATGTTGCTATACACAAACTCAAATGGACTGACAGTTAAAGTCATGTGTGTTCCAGTACTTCATACTGTTGTAGTTACTGTAACTGTTAATGTCATCTGTGTTAATGTACTTCATAATGTTGTAGTGATTGTAACTGTTAATGTCATCTGGGTGGGCAGGCCGGACTGACTGGCTGGCTGGCTGACTGGCTGGCTAGCTGGCTTGCTGGTTGGCTGGCTGACTGACTGACTGGCTGGCTGGCTGGCTGCTTGGCTGGCTGGCTGGCTGACTGGCTGACTGACTTACTTACTTCACATGAACGCGTTCCTAAGTCAGTAAGTCACTAAAGGGAGCGGTTTGGAATTGGGCCAGAGATAGCATAATGCTGCATGGGCAGCAAGGGCTGCCGCCCATGAATACATTATCCATTAATACATTTATTAAAGTTAAATGAATAAAAAAATAATGGTGTGGCATTGAACTCATGGATACATGCATTTTCCTTATGATTCTGTCTTCTGTGACTGTAGCTGATTACTGTTGATGAGTGATGTGATGTATGGACAGTCTGTTGATGATGATGTGATGTATAGACAGTGTGTTGATGATGATGTATGGACAGTGTGTTGATGATGATGTGATGTATGGACAACACTGTATGGACAGTCTGTTACCTAAACGTACCAAAACATTATGCACAATGTTCCATTTCAATTTTTATTATTATTATTTTATTTGTAAAGATTTGTTCAGGGTTTTTAATCCTTTATTGATAGGACAGTAGACTGACAGGAAATGGGGAGAGAGATGGGGAATGACACACAGCAAAGGATGACGGCATCACGGGTCAATTAGACATACTTTAGTAAAGTTAAAGTTCCTCATAATTGCACTTAAGTACAGTACTTGAGTAAATGTACTTAGGTGCTTTCCACCCCTGGAGTCAGTAATAGAAAACAGAAGTGTTTGCCAAACAAAGAACTGGTTCAGCTGGTAGAACATGATCCTGCATGTCCTCAAGTGACCCGGATTCATCCCACTTAGAACACCAGCAGGTCTGTCTCGGTTGAATTTCACCCTACCATGAAGAATGTGGCTTTGATCGTTACATTTTACCAGTCAAACACTCTCTCATCAAACTTTCCATGGTTATTGAAGTTGTCTGCAGTTTGGAGATCAGTTATGGAAAGTCAACTACTCATAAGTATTGCAGTTTGTTTTAAAGGCCTCACATTGACATTCATATAACACACTGTATGCATTTTGGAGGGATTATTGTGTATGGTTTCGGAGAAAACTGTGCACTGTGTATGAATTACATATTAAAGTAGGGCTCTTTAATGTTTTTTTTCAGTCCAAGGACCCCTTAGCTGAGAGAGAGATGAAGCAGGGACCCCTTAGCTGAGAGAGAGATGAAACAGGGACCCCTATAGCTGAGACTGAGAGAGATGAAGTGTAACAGAGTGTCTCACAGCCTGGTGGCCTCAAAAGTGTAGTATCTCCCTCAGTACATAGGGATATCCCTTTGGATTAATGGTTAAGATATTGGACTTTAATGCAGGAGACCCAGGTTCGAATTCTAGGTGTTACTGAAGCTGAGAGAGAGAGAGAGAGAGAGAGAGAGAGAGAGAGAGAGAGAGAGAGAGAGAGAGAGAGACACTGCAATGCAAATGAACCTTAGCCTAATGGCTGTGTCTGCATATCAGTGAGCAGGAGAGTTGGCAGGTATAGTCTTGTTTCACTGCCTTACCCGTGGAGGAGGCGGGGCAACAGCATGTAGCCTACAGTACAGTAGTCTATAAAAGAAACAGACAGGGAACCATTTTGATCCAGACACAATAACTGAACTTAACATCTGGACAACATAGTGGGATTACAAAACAAAACAGAAGGGCTAAAACTTAACGTAAAGTAAGTGTTGTTTTAATATCACTAATATAGCCTAATAGGCCTATACAACCATTTAGTTTTACACAGAACAAGAAGCAGTTTCAAAAACAGTTTCTAGTCTACCATGATTTCTACTACGAGTCTACCTCTCTCAGTCTATAATACCTCTCTGTGTAGTTTGCTTGTCTTTATTTGCTCTTTGGGGTTATGATTCTTTTCACCAACATAGACAGAACAGAACATAAGAGCAGAGCATTCCAGTACAGCAGTCTATAAAAGAAACAGTGTGTGAGGCAGGCAACCATTTTGATCCAGACACAATAACTGAACTTAACACCTGGACAACATAGTGGGATCACAAAACAAAACAGAAGGGCTAAAACCTAACGTAAAGTTAGGGTCGATTCACACTCTAATAGTGCACGAGCCTAACTAATTTCGGGTTCGGCACCAGCAGCTCTGTCTCGGTTGAATTTCACCCTACCGTGTGTGGCTTTGATCCTTACATTTTCCCAGTCAAACTTTCCATGGTTATTGAAGTTGTCTGCAGTTTGGAGATCTGCATTCTCAGTGATGGAAAGTTAACTAATCATAAGTATTGCAGTTTGTTTTAAAGGCCCCACATTGACATAGAGAGACACACAGAGAGAGAGAGAGAGAGAGAGAGAGAGAGAGAGAGAGAGAGAGAGAGAGAGAGAGGTGATTTGCATATGAAAAGCAAGGGACTATTATTAGGCTACAGCAATGAACATTGTGTAGGCTAATGTATGTGTTCAAAAAGGATAAAATCCCTTAAAGCAGGAGAAATGGTCAAATAAAAGGAGTCACCTGTAAAATGCAGAGTTGGCAGGTAGGCTATACCAGTCCAGGGGTGCCGCGAGATAATTTGATAATATTTGGAATTCATTTGGACACTTAAAAAATATTTAGTAGCCTATCATGTTAAACTTGAAGTAGACCTACAAAGTTATTTTCAGTCTTTTCTAATCAAAATGGCTATTATCAAAACGTTTTCCTCGCAAAACATAATCACTAAAATATGGCATAAATATTAGGTGGGAGGGAAAATTATGAACCTACAATGTATGGGGTGCCTCGGATGAAAATAAATGTATAGGGTGCCCTGAGCCAAAAGAGTTTGGGAAACCCTGGCTACAGTAGACTTGTTTCACTGCCTTCTCTGACTCTGTGGAGGAGGCGGGGCAACAGTAGGCTATAAAAGAAAGTGCGTAGAAACAGACAGGCAACCATTTTGATGCAGACACAATAACTGAACTTAACATCTGGGCAATCACACAACAAAACAGAGGGGGGAAACTTAACATAAAGTAAGTGTTGTTTTAATATCACTATAGCCTACAATCACATAGTTTTACACAGAACGAGAAGCAGTTTCTAAAAACTGTTTCTAGCCTAGCATGGTTTCTAGGCTACTAATACATAATAATACCTCATGTCATGTGTAGTTTGCTTGGCTGTAGATTATTTGCTCTTTGGGGTTATGATTGTCACCACCAACAAAGACAGAACAGAACATAAGAGGCAAGAGCAGAGCATTCCGAAAATAATTATCTATATTTTTTAATGCTATAATTAATGACACGTGGATTTGGTATAACGATGACATTATTTTACTTTATCACGGTTAGGGTAACCCCCTTTATATATACTGTATGGTAACCCCGCGTAAGATTTCCACTCGGAGAGCTTTCTAAACGGCTGACACATGGTTGGTTTCAATTGTGAGTTAACAGTGTGATCCGGTCTAGAGCCCTCCTACTGTATCCGGTCATTTGCACACACACACACACACACACACACACACACACACACACATGCATACACGCAGTGTTTCCGTTGCAGACCGGATCTACAACATGCAAAGAGACTTTATCCCCGCCTCTATGGTGGAACTACTTCACCAGTTTACTGTAAACCACGTGATTTATGAGGAGATGGCCATCTGTCGTTGTCAGTATAGGGTGTGGTTTACTTTGAGTATATTTAGTGTTTGTGAATGTAGTATTTTACTAAGAAAAGTTTTAGGCTACAATCAAATTAATCCGATCATGAAAATAATTAATACACCTATTTAATTAAAGGAACTGCTGAACCAGTCGACATCTCAAACTCAAAGCTGGAGTCCATAACTTTGTTTAGTGAATAAACATTATTTTAACCATGGTAGAGTATGTTAATTAATAGTATTATTTCTTATTATTATTATTAAACTATTCCAAAATCTATCTCAGACCAGTGGTGCACATGCACCCAACCACCGCACCGCTGTTAGTTCTGTTGTTGCAACAGCCGTGTCTCCTGCTCTTCTACTCTGTGGTCTAGTAGGACCCCTGCTGGTTGACAAGAGCTACTGCATGCATCTGCATCTACTGTAGTCTCAGCATTATGTTGGTGATATTGTTGCCTCATTGTGTGTGTGTGTGTGTGTGTGTGTGTGTGTGTGTGTGTGTGTGTGTGTGTGTGTGTGTGTGTGTGTGTGTGTGTGTGTGTGTGTGTGTGTGTGTGTGTGTGTGTGCGTGTGTGCGCGCGTGTGCGCGCGTGCATGTGCGTGCATCTACAGTAAAGGATGCTGATGGTTAATGCCTTCCATCTCTAGCATGTTGTGTTTTCTGATGTATTTTATTGACAGGTTTAATAAAGAGCAACATGGAGAGCAAGAAGGAGGAAGCTGACAAACATCACATCCACAGAGCAGAGTCTCCAACACCCAGCTGTGTGTCTGTGAAGAGTGACTGGTCAATGGGAGAACCTCCTTTCTTCAGTGAACCTGGACCTCCACACACACAGTATGTCAATCCTCCTATACAATATATAGCACTACTGGTAGGAAGCCCTAAGCGCCCTTTAGAAACAAGAGACTGTCACAATATGTCCATTGGGAATTCCCAGATCGACTTAATATTGATGACATCAGGGATCTCCATAAATGGGCATAAAAGGAACAAAAATTGGATACACAAGTGTGACTCGGGTCGCGACAACCACACTGGTTGACCGTCACGTCGCATACACAAACTTTAGAAGTTTCCAATCGTAGCCAATCAGGAGGGAATATGGGAAATGGGACAGATCCATGTTGATGACATGTCTTTAGAGATACTGTGTACCGCTTTGCGTGATTTTAGGGCAAAATCTGTAGGAGCAGTGTCTAATTTATTTTTTGTGCAAAAACCTGCCTCATGGTGGCGCTAGAAGAGGGGCATCTGAGAAATCAGGGGCAGAGGTTGTGATTTGCCAGCCAAGGAGTGTGTGTGCAAAGTTTGGAATGGATAGGAACAACGGTGGCTGAGATAAGAGTAGGGCCAAAAGTGTGACGTGACGTTATGTGACATGATGTAACATGACGTGACGTGACGTGACAGACAGACGGAGGGACAGACAGCCGGTGGAGGTTTTCATAGTAACTTGTGACTTGACGGTTGAAACAATACATTAATAACAGTGTGTCCTCCCTGTGTATCTCTATTATCAGTTACTATGTGTGCAGTTTGTGAATGAAGTTGTACAAATCACAATGTGGTGTTCAGTTGTGAAGCTGCACTGTAGACTGACTGCTTGTGTACATTACCTACTGTACCTATGGAACACACTATGTTATAAAAATGTGTATGATTCCAGAAGTCACAGAGCAGAGTCTCCAACACCCAGCTGTGTGTCTATGAAGAGTGACCGGTCTAAAGGACGTGCTCCTGATTTCAGTGAACCTGGACCTCCACACACACAGTATGTCAATCCTCCTGTACAATATATAACATTAAAAAGTGATCTGGATAACAGACCGCTCTGCTCTATAACAGACCACTGCCTAATCAATTTTTCAAAGGAGCTTTATTGGCATGAGAAAATATGCCAATCAAAGACACCTGCTGCAGTCCAGCTGCACTGCGTGAATCTTGTGCTGTATCCAACATGTCAGCCATGTAAACAAACACACAGCGACATTTAGAACTAAACGTTGTTCTCAAGAATGTTTTTAAAAATATTTTTAAGGGAGAAATAGACGACGCAGTATCAGAAAATGGATACTATCTAATCAACACTTCCATGTTTTCCAAGGCGACCGTGTCGCGCTGGGGGGATGCCCAGCGCAACACTTGTGGAATACTTTCAGCCGTCTGTAAACAAGGAAATCCTTTTTTTCATTTTTAGTTTTGAGTCAAATTATTATTTTTTTGTAGCCGGGTAACAAACGGGATAAATACTGTCTCCTTGGGGGTTGTCCATATGTATAACATCCCTTCGGACTGATAACTTATCAGTCCGGCGGGATGTTATATATGGACAACCCCCACGGAGCCATTATTTATCCCTTACATAACGACCTGTCAGACAGACGTACCTATGTGTGCAGTTTGTGAATGAAGTTGTACAAATCACAATGTGGTGTTCAGTGGTGAAGCTGCACTATACAGACTGACTGATTGTGTAGATATAAATTTACTTTTTCATTCATAAATGTATAAACATTTGTATGTTTCCAGAAGTCACAGAGCAGAGTCTCCAACACCCAGCTGTGTGTCTGTGAAGAGTGACTGGTCAATGGGACAACCTCTTAACTTCAGTGAACCTGGACCTCCACACACACAGTATGTCAATCCTCCTGTACAATATAACACTATAACATGACAAAGTGATCTGTTATTCCATGGGCCATACGAGATGTCGGTATCCAAAAGGTGGCAAAGGTTACCATGCATTTTAGAAAGGTTCTATATCTGTAGATTATATTTTGGTATGATAACCCTTTCTGTGTCACAGCTAAATTGGTGTTATCAGCCACTAGAGTTGGTGTTCCATTAACTTTACTATAGGCCCACAGGCAAAAAAAGGGGGAAAAAATATCAGCTTTAAGTAGCATATGAGGGGTCAAATTAGGTTTTTTTCATGATTCTGAATCCATTGCAAGCATTTGTTTTGCACGAAAAACATTCCTTGGGCTAAAACGGACCCCACAAAAGTGTGAAAAGTGATGACTCATAATTTTTCATCACTAAACCTGATTGTGTACATTACCTACTGTACCTATGGAACACACTATGTTACGCTTATATTGTATCTATCTATGTAAGCCCTTTTTATTACTGTTTCTATTGCTATTTTTGGTAGTTTTTCCTGTTGTTTCAACATTGAAGAGACAAAACTAAAAAATGTGTTACTCTCTCATACTACATACAGTACTAAAAGAATTGCTTTTTTATTCACATGATAAAAGTATAAAAATGTGTATGATTCCAGAAGTCACAGAGCAGAGTCTCCAACACCCAGCTGTGTGTCTATGAAGAGTAACCGGTCTAAAGGACGTGCTCCTGATTTCAGTGAACCTGGACCTCCACACACACAGTATGTCAATCCTCCTGTACAATATATAACATTAAAAAATGATCTCACGTGTAAAGTTAAACTAATACAAAGCAATACATTGTAATAGCGTATCCTCCCTGTTCAATATTTATCTATATTATCAGTTATTAACCCCCTCTGCTTTGTCTCTGGGTTATCATCCTGTCTGGACTTTTATTTCTCGTTATTACCCGGCTTGTTTGAATGCTTGATTCTGATTGGTCAATCGCTGAAATCAGAGGTCTGTTATTTCTGGATAACAGACCGCTCTGCTCTATAACAGACCACTGCCTAATCAATTTTTCAAAGGAGCTTTATTGGCATGAGAAAATATGCCAATCAAAGACACCTGCTGCAGTCCAGCTGCACTGCGTGAATCTTGTGCTGTATCCAACATGTCAGCCATGTAAACAAACACACAGCGACATTTAGAACTAAACGTTGCTCTCAAGAATGTTTTTAAAAATATTTTAAGGGAGAAATAGATGACGCAGTATCAGAAAATGGATACTATCTAATCAACACTTCCATGTTTTCCAAGGCGACCGTGTCGCGCTGGGGGGATGCCCAGCGCAACACTTGTGGAATACTTTCAGCCGTCTGTAAACAAGGAAATACTTTGTTTCGTTTTTAGTTTTGAGTCAAATTATTATTATTTTTTTGTAGCCGGGTAATAAGCGGGATAAATACTGTCTCCTTGGGGGTTGTCCGTATAAAATCCCTTCGGACTGATAACTTATCAGTCCGTCGGGATGTTATATATGGACAACCCCCACGGAGCCATTAGTTATCCCTTACATAACGACCTCTCAGACAGACGTACCTATGTGTGCAGTTTGTGAATGAAGTTGTACAAATCACAATGTGGTGTTCAGTGGTGAAGCTGCACTATACAGACTGACTGATTGTGTAGATATAAATTTACTTTTTCATTCATAAATGTATAAACGTTTGTATGTTTCCAGAAGTCACAGAGCAGAGTCTCCAACACCCAGCTGTGTGTCTATGAAGAGTGACTGGTCAATAGTACAACCTCTTAACTTCAGTGAACCTGGACCTCCACACACACAGTATGTCAATCCTCCTATATAAAACTATAACATGACAAAGTGATCTGTTATTCCATGGGCCATACGAGATGTCGGTATCCAAAAGGTGGCAAAGGTTACCATGCATTTTAGAAAGGTTCTATATCTGTAGATTATATTTTGGTATGATAACCCTTTCTGTGTCACAGCTAAATTGGTATTATCAGCCACTAGAGTTGGTGTTCTATTAACTTTACAGGCCCACAGGCAAAAAAGGGGGGAAAAAAATATCAGCTTTAAGTAGCATATGAGGGGTCAAATTAGGGTTTTTTCATGATTCTGAATCCATTGCAAGCATTTGTTTTGCACAAAAAACATTCCTTGGGCTAAAACGGACCCCACAAAAGTGTGAAAAGTGATGACTCGTAATTTTTCATCACTAAACCTGATTGTGTACATTACCTACTGTGCCTATGGAACACACTATGTTACTCTTATATTGTATCTATCTATGTAAGCCCTTTTTATTACTGTTTCTATTGCTATTTTTGGTAGTTTTTCCTGTTGTTTCAACATTGAAGAGCCAAAACTAAAACATGTGTTACTCTCTCATACTACATACAGTACAAAAATAATTGCTTTTTTATTCACATGATAAAAGTATAAAAATGTGTATGATTCCAGAAGTCACAGAGCAGAGTCTCCAACACCCAGCTGTGTGTCTATGAAGAGTGACCGGTCTAAAGGACGTGCTCCTGATTTCAGTGAACCTGGACCTCCACACACACAGTATGTCAATCCCCTGTACAATATATAACATTAAAAAGTGATCTCATGTGTAAAGTTAAACTAATACAAAGCAATACATTGTAATAGCGTATCCTCCCTGTTCAATATTTATCTATATTATCAGTTATTAACCCCCTCGGCTTTGTCTCTGGGTTATCATCCTGTCTGGACTTTTATTTCTCGTTATTACCCGGCTTGTTTGAATGCTTGATTCTGATTGGTCAATCGCTGAAATCAGAGGTCTGTTATTTCTGGATAACAGACCGCTCTGCTCTATAACAGACCACTGCCTAATCAATTTTTCAAAGGAGCTTTATTGGCATGAGAAAATATGCCAATCAAAGACACCTGCTGCAGTCCAGCTGCACTGCGTGAATCTTGTGCTGTATCCAACATGTCAGCCATGTAAACAAACACACAGCTACATTTACAACTAAACGTTGCTCTCAAGAATGTTTTTAAAAATATTTTTAAGGGAGAAATAGACGACGCAGTATCAGAAAATGGATACTATCTAATCAACACTTCCATGTTTTCCAAGGCGACCGTGTCGCGCTGGGGGGATGCCCAGCGCAACACTTGTGGAATACTTTCAGCCGTCTGTAAACAAGGAAATACGTTTCATTTTTAGTTTTGAGTCAAATTATTATTTTTTTGTAGCCGGGTAACAAACGGGATAAATACTGTCTCCTTGGGGGTTGTCCATATGTATAACATCCCTTCGGACTGATAACTTATCAGTCCGTCGGGATGTTATGGACAACCCCCACGGAGCCATTATTTATCCCTTACATAACGACCTGTCAGACAGACGTACCTATGTGTGCACTGTGCAGTTTGTGAATGAAGTTGTACAAATCACAATGTGGTGTTCAGTGGTGAAGCTGCACTATACAGACTGACTGATTGTGTAGATATAAATTTACTTTTTCATTCATAAATGTATAAACATTTGTATGATTCCAGAGGTCACAGAGCAGAGTCTCCAACACCCAGCTGTGTGTCTATGAAGAGTGACTGGTCAATGGGACAACCACTTAACTTCAGTGAACCTGGACCTCCACACACACAGTATGTCAATCCTCCTGTACAATATATAACACTATAACATGACAAAGTGATCTGTTAGTCCATAGGCCTTACGAGATGTCGGTATCCGAAAGGTGGCAAAGGTTGCCATGCATTTTTTTAAAGTTCTATATCTGTAGATTATATTTTGGTATGATAACCCTTTCTGTGTCACAGCTAAATTGGTGTTATCAGCCACTAGAGTTGGTGTTCCATTAACTTTACTATACAGGGGAAAAAAGGAAAAAAAATATATATATCTGCTTTTCTTTCTTTCTTTTTTTTTTCTTTTTTTTTTTTTTCATGATTCTGAATCCATTGCAAGCATTTGTTTTGCACGAAAAACATTCCTTGGGCTAAAACGGCACCCACAATAGTGTGAGAAGTGATGACTCATATTTTTTTTATCACAAAAGCATAGTCTTGTGGGGCCATTTTTAGCCCAAGAAATGTTTTTCGTGCAAAACAGATTGCGTTTGTTTCCTTTATTTATTCAGCGGAGCCCAATGAGAGCAAGCTCTCTTTTTCAAGGACACTCTGATTACAGCATAAAAACAATACAGCAATGAACAAAACAACAAACAATTGATTCAAAATATAACATCAGAGATACACATAAACAGTTTTTACATAAAGCAGGTACACTCACTATGTAGAGTGTCCTCAAGCAGCACTTTAAATGCCTCTAGTGAGACCAATCGAGATAGCTTGAGTGGGCCCTGAAGTTTTTCCCATGTGTGTGGAGCATAGGGAATAAAGGCAGTCTTTCCTATCCTACTGCATACGAGGACAGGTATATCTAATGTGTGCGTGTGTCAAGGCCAAGGAAGACAATTATGTTTATATTTTCATGGTGGCGCTATAGCAGCCCACTTCATCGGTCAAAGACTGAGACTGTTACAGTAGCCAACCCGGCCTGGTGGAGATATGCGCTCTATACTACTTATTCTGATGTCATTTTGGACAGTGTCATATGTCATTTAGATGGGTTCTGTTCCCAGTCTGGTTCTGTACAAACATTATGGACACAAGACACTATCAGCACACACACACACACACACACACACACACACACACACACACACACACACACACACACACACACACACACACACACACTCACGCATGCTCAAATTCACCACTTTTTTCATTCAGAAATTAAATGTCAATGTCAGTATGTCAATCCTCCTATATAACACTATAACATGACAAAGTGATCTGTCTGACTGTCATCATTATGGAAGCAAATTTGAACAGGGACCGTTTTGATGAAAACATGTTGCATGTTTACAATGTACAACTGGACCATGTGTTTGTAGTATGCGTGTTTGCATACTTATATTAAGTATATTTCAGGCATATTGATATTGATATGGAGTGGAATGATATTGATATGTATTGATATACAGTATATTGATAAGTCATTGTCTATAGTCATAATAAGTTGTCTATTCATCTCCACAGAGAGAGGAAGAGGAGTGGTCGTGTTGTGACAGAGCAGGCATCCAAGAGATCCAGAACCACACCTGGACTGAAGACACCCAGTCACACCACACCTGGACAAAGTAAGACTTGATATAATTACAAATTCATATTAATACATTGAATGCTTACATTTCAGAAGGCTCTGTGTGTCTCGTACATATCCCGTGCATGCAGAATTGAGGATTGGTCAAGCTTCACATGACAATTTGGCCCTCCAGACAAAATCATTCAGAATTCAGAATACATAAAAATAAAGCACATAGAAAGTATAGATCTAGAACACAGAATGAATAGATCTAGAACACAGATGGCATAGCTCTAGAACAGCTTCACTTCGAACCGAGGTTTGATTTTTTTTCTATGCAAATTGCATAGTTTCTGAAGGGCATTTAATTAATAATGTAAAGATGCAAAATGATATATTAACTTGAATGTTAATGTCTTCTTTTCTCTCATTTCAGATGTCAGTCCGCAGGGTGATTTGAAAGATTATAAGGTCAGTTTGGAGAGTCTTGATGAAGTGAAAGACCACATGACGGAAGAGTCTGGAACCTCCCTCACCAGCACCTACACAGAGCTCTACATCTCACAGGGAGAGAGTGAAGGGGTTAATAGGCAACATGAGGTGATACAGCTTGAGACAGCTTCCAACATGAAGACCTTCCATGACGAACCAATCAACTGCTGTGACATCTTTAAACCCCGCCCTGGCAGAGAGACACCCATCAGAAGAGTTCTGACCAAGGGCATCGCTGGCATTGGAAAAACATTCTCTGTGCGCAAGTTCATTCTGGACTGGGCAAGAGGTTTGGAAAATCAAGATATAGATCTCCTGATTCCCTTCTCATTCCGGGAGCTGAACTTGGTCAGAGATGAGCAGTACAGTCTTCTCTCACTGATCCATGATTTCCACCCAACATTAAAGAAGGTCACAGCAGAGCAGCTCGCTGCCTGGAAAGTTGGCTTCATCTTTGATGGTCTGGATGAAAGCAGGTTTCCATTGCACTTCCGAAAAAACATTGTTTCTGATGTCACAGTGACATCATCAGTGGATGCTCTGTTGACAAACCTCATCGAGGGGAATCTGCTCCCCTCAGCCCTCCTCTGGATAACCACCAGACCTGCAGCAGCCAATCAGATCCCTCCTGAATATGTTGACATGGTGACAGAAGTGCGAGGCTTCACAGAGCCCCAGAAGGAGACGTACTTTAGGAACAGATTCAGTGATGAGGAACAAACCAGCCCAGACCCCCAGAAGGAGGAGTCTTTAAAGAAAAGTGAAGAGAAGCTGTCCGACAGAATCCTCTCACACTTGAAGACATCAAGGACCCTCTACATCATGTGTCACATCCCACTCTTCTGTTGGATCATTGCTACCATTCTGCTGGACATGTTGATGACACACACAATAGGACAGCTGCCCAAGACCCTGACTGAGATGTGCTGCCACTTCCTGTTGGTTCAAACAAAGAGGAAGAATCAGAAGTATGCGACTCATGATGTGAACAAGAAAGAAAAAGAAAGGGGGACTCAACAGCAGCTCACAGAGACTGACAGGGATGTTCTTCTGAAGCTGGGAAGGCTGGCATTTGAACATCTGGATAAAGGAAGCATCATGTTCTACCAAGAAGACCTGGAAGAGTGTGGTCTTGATGCGAAAGACGCCTCGCTGTACTCAGGAGTGTGCACAAAGATCTTCAAAAGAGAGGGTGTGCTCTTCCAAAAAACTGTCTACAGCTTTGTTCATCTGACCATCCAGGAGTTTCTGGCTGCAGTCTACCTGTTCCACTGTTTCACAGAGAAGAACATGGAGGTACTGAAGACATTCCTGGGAGTTAACATGTACTTATACTTTTTACGTACTAGCAAATCCCTCTCCTGCTTCCTGAAAGCTGCTATGGAAAAATCCGTGGAGAGTAAAAATGGCCACCTGGACTTACTTGTCCGCTTCCTTCATGGCCTCTCTCTGGAGTCCAACTGCGGTCTGTTAGAAGGCCTACTATGTCAAATAACGAACAGTCCAGAGGAGATCCAGAAAGCCATCAAGAATCTGAAGGAATTACGAATCGACGCCTCTCCTGACAGATGTATCAACATCTTCCACTGTTTAATAGAGATGAACGACCACACAGTATATCAGGAGATCCAACAGTACCTGAAGTCAGGGAACAGAACAGAGAAACTGTCTGAAACCCAGTGTTCAGCTCTAGCCGTCATGCTGCAGACGTCAGAGGAGGTTCTGGAAGAGTTGGACCTGGACAAATACAACACATCAGAGGGGGGGCGAAGGAGACTGATCCCAGCTGTGAGGAACTGCAGAAAGGCTCGGTTAGTAGCCATGTGAATAGAAACATCCTTGAGTCAATATGCCATTAAAGTTAACACTATAAGTAAAATTAAGGTCGACATAAAAGATCCAATAATAGTCTGTCTCAAATAGTGACTGGTGGTATTTTGTGAATGTCCAAATGAAGGCCAGTCCACAATAAAGCAGGGTAAATATAAAACTAAGAATCTAAAAACCCTGTTGGTTACCCCCAACAGACCATTGGTTTGAACCCACTGACTCATGAGTAGTGGAACAAAAAATATACTGTAAAAGACAAGATCAGTATTATTATCAATGTGACTCATTCACTCAGCTCTTTAAATGTCTGCTGTATTCTTTAGTGTAGGTTTGCCTATAAATAAGAGCCACGTCTGATTCATGACAGGCTGTGTAAATAAACGCCTTGATTTGAGAGCATCTCAGCCAGGTGTATCAGATGATTAATTCCACCAAATCAAATGTGCCTTCATGTGTGACAAAGCTTGAATAGAGTGGCAATTGGGTCTCCTCCAGCACTGAAATAAACACTTCTTGGCAATATTTTATAAGATATGTTGTTTGGGTTTAAAGTGTGGTGCCTGCATGGCGAATGACTACAATTACCAATGCTGTACAGCTGAATGTCTATGGACAACTTATAAACAATGTATGTTTGTCCAAGCTCCAGATTTAATCATTTTATTGCAACTGCTACATTTCACCAGTTGAGCTTCTTTATGCTGTTAAAGGGGCATGAAACCCGTAAGCATTGTTTTAATGTTACACATACAGTTACAGAACTGTGTTATGCAATTTTTGGCGCTGCTGTTTTCCCCTTTCTGGGGTTGACCAAAAACCATCAGCACTTCATTGGATATTTGCTATCTCTTTACCTGTACCAATATTATGTGCAGACTATATTTAATAGTCCTTATCAATGAGGAGTGGTTTCATCATTCTTATAACTCAACTGTCCAGCTGGTGGGAGCATCACTTTCATTTCCTGGTTCCGTCTCTTGTCTCTTCACATAACCTCCATATTGTAGCTTATGAAATGTTATTGTTGTGTCGGTGCTCCGCCTCCAAGCGAGATCAAAGCCTGCAGCTGTGGCCCAGCTTTTACACAGTTTAGACAGTAAATATGCAATGTAGTTCAGTCTTCATTTCACACCTTTAACTGCTTGTTGAAATGTAATCTGCATTTACAGACTTGTTGGCTGTAACCTCAGAAAGACAGAGGTTGAAGTTGTGGCTTCAGCTCTCAGCTCTAATCCTTCCCATTTGAGAGAATTGGACCTCAGTAAAAACGACCTGCAGGACCCAGGACTAGTGGAGCTGCTCTGTGAAGGACTGAAGAGTCTGTACTGCAGACTGGAGATTCTACGGTAAGTTACATTTACCTGGTTTATTTTGATCACTTCTGTTTTATTATACTGTATTATGTGAATACTGTACCTATACTGTACCAATCAACTATCGTTTGATTAGCCTATAGGCATGAGGTTCCCAAACTGAGGGTCGGGACCCCCAAGGGGGCTCTAATCCAGATGATTAGCTTAATGTGCAACATTGTTTTCTCACTCAACAGTAAACAAACCAACATTTCTAAAGGTACAATTGTATTACTTTTAAGACCTTTTTAAAACCAAATTGGACAAATTGTCAAATATTACAGAAGGAAGAGGCAAACATTGTGATAATAGCCGATAAGCTCGCTGCGAGGCGTGGTGAGCTTGTAGTTTGGGTATTTTCACAATATGTAATATGTATCTGTGGAGTCAAACTAAAAACAACATGTTTGTCCAAGTTCCAGATTCAATCATTTTATTGCAACTGCCACAGTTCACTAGTTGAGCTAGTTGAGGGGCATAAAACCTTTAACCATTTTTTAATGTTAACGATATACAGTTACAGAATGATAATATAAGACACTTCTTGTATCTTTGCATATGTTTGCTGCAATGTTTGGAGCTGCTGTTTTCACTTTTCTGAGTTTGACAAAAAAAAAACTATTAGCAACTCATGGGATATTTGCTATCTTTCTACCTTTGGTCCAATATCACGTAGACAGACTATATTTAATATTCCCTCCACTTATGGATGAGGAGTGGTTTCATCATTCTTATAACTCAACTGTCCAGCTGGCAAGAGCATCACTTGCATTTCCTGGTTCTGTCTCTTGTCTCTTCACATAACCTCCATATTGTAGCTTATGAAATGTTATAATATTGGGGGAAATGCAAACTAACGTTGTGTCGGTGCTCCGCCTCGAAGCCAGATCAAAGCCTGCAGCTGTGGCCCAGCTTGAGGAGACAGGGATGAGAAATAGAGAGACTGAATGCTGGTCTCTAGCAGCTTGTTTGTAAAGCTTTTACACAGTTTAGGCATATGCAATGTAGTTCAGTGTTCATTTCACACCTTTAACAGCTGGTTGAAATGTAATCTGCATTTACAGACTTGTTGGCTGTAACCTCAGACAGACAGAGGTTGAAGTTGTGGCTTCAGCTCTCAGCTCTAATCCTTCCCATTTGAGAGAATTGGACCTCAGTGAAAACGACCTGCAGGACTCAGGACTGCTGCTCTTTCAGAGTCTGTACTGTAGACTGGAGATTCTACGGTAAGATACATTTTTGATCACTTCTGTTTTATTATACTGTATTATGTGAATATAATATGAATGTTGTGTGAGAATGTTTTAAGCTTGTTATCATGGTAACGCAAACCTATGTGCCTGAGTAGACATTAAAATGACGTGTTTGAAAGTGTAATATCCCTTTAAAGAAAATGTAAAGGTAGGTAGGTAGGTACTTTATTGATCCCCGAGGGGAAATTCAAGCGTTACAGCAGCTCATAAAAACGTCAATGAAAAACACATGATGATAATAAATATCTAAAATAAATGCATCTAAGCAAGTTAAAATGTTAACTGACAAACCAAACCAAAACATTACTAATAGAGATCTGAAATAACTCCCACATCCCCCATCCTAACTGGCTTGGTCAAGCCAACCAGATGAGGAGTTGTACAGTCTTATAGCTGTGGGCAGAAAAGATCTCCTATAGCGTTCGTTTTTGCAAGTCGGATGTAACAGTCTGTTGCTAAAGGAGCTTTTCTGCCCTTTCACAGTGTCATGTAGGGGTGAGAGGGGTTGTCCATGATGGCCAGGAGTTTAGTCCGGATCCTGTTATTGGCTACCTCCTCCACAGTATCCAAGGTGGTACCGAGGACAGAACCCGCTTTCTTGATAAGCCTATTCAGCCTCTTCCTGTCGCCCTCCTTGATACTGCCCCCCCAACATACCACCGCATAGAGCACTGCGCTGGCCACCACTGATTGATAGAACATGTTCAGCAGAGACACATTTAAAGGCTACTTCGTCATACAACAGGATTGCACAGCAAAAATAGCTGATCTACAAGATCACAACGTGTTGAGGACGCAATGCCTGTGAGCTTGTAGATCGGCTATTTTCGACGTGTGACCCATTGTAGCTACGCCAAAGTTATCAAACTTTACTGAGGTACACAACAGATCAACAGATAATACATATCCTGCATCTACCTACTGTACCAATCAACTATCGTTTGATAAGCCTATAGGCATGAGGTTCCCAAACTGAGGGTCGGGACCCCCAAGGAGGTTCTAATCCAGATGATCAGCTTAATGTTGTAACATTGTTTTCTCACTCAACAGTAAACAAACCAACATACAGTTTACACTTTAGGCATTTAGCATTTAGACACTTTTAATCCAAAGCGATTTACAATAAGCAGGTAATACACATCAATATAATAAGCAAGATAATATGTCAGTACATTAACAACAATATAGCAATATAACAAATGCATAGGAATATCAATCTAGTAAAAATAATCACAAAGGTAGACCACGCACCTAGTTAGTAAAATACGTCTAAAAAACCCTAAAAAATAAAAAAATGCAACTAGCTTCATGTATGGTCATTGAGTGTTACAGTAGTGCTATGGGTTTAGGTGGAGTCTGAAGAGGTGAGTCTTCAGTCCACGGCAGAAGCCAGGGATTGAGTCTGTTGTTCTAAGTGCGACAGGGAGTGTTTTCCACAGTTTGGGGGCCAGGAGGGCAAACTGTCTAGGACGAGTGGATTTTTGTCCTGGGGTTTTTAGCGAGGGTTCTGTCAGTATCCCTGTGTTGGCTGATCTAAGTGAACGGGTGGGGTTCTAGGGGTTGATCAGGTTTTGGATGTATGGAGGAGCCATACCTTTGCCTGCTTGGTCAGCAGTGTTTTGTATTCAGTGCGGGCCGCAACCGGGAGCCAGTGGAGGGAGTGGAGAAGGGGAGAGACATGTGAGAACTTTGGTTGGTTGAAGACCAGTCGTGCCGCTGCATTTTGGATCAGTTGGAGAGGTTTTAAGTGCACATGCCGGGAGGCCAGTGAGGAGAGAGTTACAATAGTCAAGTTTTGATATGACAGATGTATGGATGAGGAGCTGGGCTGACATACAGTATAACATACAGTATAAGTGTATACAGGGCACATTTCTAAAGGTACAATTGTATTACTTTTAAGACCTTTTTAATACCAAATTGGATACATTGTCAAATATTACAGAAGGAAGAGGCAAACATTGTGAAAATAGCCGATCTACAAGCTCAATGCAAGGCGTTGTGGGCTTGTATTTTGTCTATTTTCACAATATGTATCTGTGGAGTCAAACTAAAAACAACATGTTTGTCCAAGTTCCAGATTCAATCACTTTATTGCAACTGCCACAGTTCACTAGTTGAGCTTTTTTAATCTGTTAAAGGGGCATAAAACCTTTAACCATTTTTATCTTAACAATATACATTTATAAAAAGATAATATAAGACACTATATATGTGCATATGTTTGCTGAAATATTTAGAGCTGCTTTTTTCACTTTTCTGAGATCAAAGCCTGCAGCTGTGGCTCAGCTAGAGGAGACAGGAATGGGAATTAAAGAGACTGAATGCTGGTCTTTAGCAGCTTGTTTTTAAAGCTTTTACACAGTTTAGACAGTAAATGTGCAATGTAGTTCAGTTTTCATTTCACAACTTCAACAGCTGGTTGAAATCTTTGATATCAAAATTGCTATCTTGCTATCTGTTTTCTATTCCACACTCTAATCTACTGTCTGGAGAACCAGATAGGAGATATTTTATTTAACTCCCATGACAGTGAACTATGTATACTGTAATTTGTTTTGATAATCTCTTATTTAATCTGCATTTACAGACTTGTTGGCTGTAACCTCAGACAGACAGAGGTTAAAGTTGTGGCTTCAGCTCTCAGCTCTAATCCTTCCCATTTGAGAGAATTGGACCTCAGTGAAAACAACCTGCAGGACTCAGGACTAGTGGAGCTGCTCTGTGAAGGACTGAAGAGTCTGCACTGTAGGCTGGAGATTCTACAGTAAGATACATTTACCCAATTTATTTTGATTTATTATGTACTGTATTGTGTGAATATTATATGGATGCTGTGGTGAGAATGTATTAATATGCTTGATATCATGATAACCCAAGCTTATGTGCCTGAGTAGACGTTAAAATTACTGCAAACATATATGTTTGAAAGTGTAATATCCCTTTAACGCAAATTTATAGGCTACTTTGTCATACCACGGGATTGCACATCCAAAATAGCTGATACATTACAAGCTCACAACGCGTCGAGGACGCAACGATTGTGAGCTTGTAGATCGGCTATTTTTGACGTGTGACCCCAAGGGGGTCCCCATATTATTTTGTGGGGTCCCCAGATGATTAATTAATTCATTTAATGACTTTTGGAATTGTAAAATATTACGGAAGAGGAAAACATTGTGAAAATAGCCTATCTACAAGCTCACTGCAAAGTTCCAAGTGCTTGTCAGGTTTGGGGTTCCCTGTTCAAATATGATTATCAAGCAATCAATCTGGTGGTTCATTCTTCATTCAGACTGGCTCACTGCAACTTGTCAGAGAGATGCTGTGAACTTCTGGTCTCAGCTGTAAGCTCTCATCCCTCCCTAAGAGAGCTGGACCTGAGCTCCAGCATGGTGAATGTTCCAGTCCTGGAGAACTGCAAGTGAGTAGACTTGAGCTGTGTCCATGTTAGTGCACTGAATGTGCACTGTTTCCCTCATGTGTATTTAGTATAGGGCTGTCAGTAGTTCACCTACAAAATGTTTTTTTTTTTCTTTTTTCTTTTGCTATTGATTACTCACGCCATGGAGACAGCAATATTTTTTTTGCCACATTCCTAAGACAAAACATGTATGACAATAAATGTACCCCCATTGATTCTGGATGGGGAACCAAATACATTCGGGTCCCCATCCGGAATCAATGGAAGTAAATTTACTATAATCAAATTGTCTTAGAAATGCGACACAACACAAAAATATATTATTGAACTCAAGTCTCCATGGCATGAGTAATCAATTTTGGGGGTGAACTACTCCTTTAAGACGATAATAACGAGTCAACGCACATTCCTTTTAACTGCACTTGTTTGGGACGTGCGATTAATGTTTGAACCGTGGTCCACTCCAGGCGCTGAGGTAAACGTGTTGTAGTTTGATTAAACATAACATGAGGTAAACGTGTTGTAGTTTGATTAAACATAACATGAGGTAAACGTGTTGTTGTAGTTTGATTAAACATAACATGCCACCGAAAAAAAGATCATAGCTTATTATCTCCCAAGTAAAGCCTGTCCATAGTGTCTCCGACCACCAAACTTTTCGTCGGAAAGTTCCTACTTTCCGACGTGCAGCCAAAACGCGTCCGTTGTTGCTACCTGCTCTGCAGCATACCATGCCAACTTATGTAGAAAAATAAAAACGCCTTTATAATGGATAGACCTGTGACTGCTGGTCTTTGAGTTGTTATTGTAAACATAACCATAACCGTAAACCTAACACTAAAACAATGGATAACAAAGCTTGACACTACATTTCCAATAGGTTTAAACATGGTTTAAAACCAGCCTAAACCTGCATCAAGCTTATTCGACACCCATTGATTAAATACCCATTGATTAAATAGCTGACAGACAGGAGGGGGGCCATAAAGGCAGGGGTCACACCTGACCCCCAGGTCCCAGGTGAAAAAACACTAAATGGCCCACAGAGACAGGGGTCAAACCAGAGCCCTGAACAAAATAAGATTTCACCAGCAACTAAGGCAGTTAAAAACAAACTAAATTCAAAACATAATTGTATGCGGTCAGAGGGAAACAAATCCCTGGGACAAAAGTAGAGATAAAAGGAGAGTGGAGTTCTCTAGAGCAGGGGTTTTCAAAGTGGGGTGCCGTGACGGGGCACCCTGGGGTGCCGTGACGATAATTTGATAGTATTTGGACTATGGATATTTTATTTGGACACTTGAAAAAATATTTAGTATCATTTTAAACTTGAAGTACAAAGTTATTTTCAGTCAGTTCTAACAAAAATATTTTAGGGGTCTCAACGTTTTCCTCACAACATAATCACTACAATATTGTCGCTGTCGGGCAGAAACCTCGCATCTCCCAAGTTTCAGATGTGTACGTCTTTTGGTAAAGCAAAGCCCTGCTTCATCAAACAAGACTGTCAAACAAAACTAGTGAAAACAGCCGATCTACAAGCACACAACGCCTCGCATTGGCGTTGCTTGTAGATCTGCTGTTTTCACTAGTTTAGTATATTTTATAGATGCTAAATACAAAATGAACGGTTTTGGACATACAAGGTTTCCACCCGACAACGACGATATGCTATAAATATAAGGTGCTGGGAGTGAAAATTATAATGTAGGGGTGCCTCGGATTACAAAAATATTTATGGGGTGCCCTGAGACAAAAAAGTTTGGGAACCCCTGCTCTAAAGGTTAAGGTGGAGTCTGAGGAGGAGATGAGATCCAAACTGGGCAGCAGTGAGTACTGTATGTCTGGATGGGCTGCAGGACCAAGTTAATGATAGGAGAAACACTGTAGTGTCAGCAAGTGGAGACGTTGTGTTAGACACTGAGACATTGATGCATTGTTGTTCTACTTCCTACAGAGTGAAACATGGAGGAGAAGTTTGGCTTAATCCTCAACTCATTACCAGATGTGAGTATCTGTCTGTCTGTCTGTCTGTCTGTCTGTCTGTCTGTCTGTCTGTCTGTCTGTCTGTCTGTCTGTCTGTCTGTGTCAATATCACACATTAACATTTTATACACAGTTGTATGCTTCGTTGGCTCCTCCCCAGATGCTGTTCTGAAAACTCTTCAGGAGAGCTTCCAGGGAATTCAGGTTTCTCTGCTCTTGGCCTGGTCCTTAACACCAGCAAGACTACATTTAAACACACCACCAAATAACAGGCCAATAAAACATGTTTTCTAATAAGAATGCTCACATTTGACTGAGTTGACATGTTGATGCTGGAATCCAGGATGGCAGAGATTCCATTATATGGACCAGAGGGCTTGTAGATTGGCTATATTTCCAAAAACAACCGATCTAAAGCTCACCATGCATTGTGAGCTTTTATATCATCTATATTTGAAAATTAGACAAAAGTCGCAGATCTACAAGCTTAAAATGTGTAACATCCTGATGGGTTCTGAATTTGTAAAGTATGTTTGAAATGTACAAAAACAGATAATTTACAAGTAGGGTTGCCACACGTCCCATAAAATATGGATTCGTCCCTTATTTGAGAATTAAATGTTCATATGAAATCAATACGGAATGTGGTTTTGTCTGTATTTTCCCAAATGCCCCATAAAGGACTGTCACACAAACCTCGAAAATGTTCTGGTGGGGGAGGGGGTCCCCAGATGATTAACTTAATGTGGAACATTGTTTTCTAAACAGTAAACAAACCAACATACAGTATACGTGTATACAGTTAAAATTATTGATTGATTATTTTGGGGGGTCCCCAGTTTAATAATTATTATGTTTGGGGGTCCCAAGTGTGTATTTTCCACATTGATGTCATTTCACATAAACTTCATGTAAACATATTTTCTCACAGAATGTCACTTCTCAACCTGGAGGCTTTAAGACATCTTACTGTGTTGTCATCAGACACAGACCTGGTTGTGAGCTTGTAGATCTTACTGTGTTGTCATCAGACACAGACCTGGTTGTGAGCTTGTAGATCTTACTGTGTTGTCATCAGACACAGACCTGGTTGTGAGCTTGTAGATCTTACTGTGTTGTCATCAGACACAGACCTGGTTGTGAGCTTGTAGATCAGTTATTTTCACTATTTTAAATGTTTAGTTTCAACCCGACAGCGACGGTGCATTTTAATTATTTTGAGTGAAAACAAACAAACGGGTTGTGAGCTTGTTGATCTGCAATATAAAAAAGATCGACTGATCGTGTGTGTGTGTGTGTGTGTGTGTGTGTGTGTGTGTGTGTGTGTGTGTGTGTGTGTGTGTGTGTGTGTGTGTGTGTGTGTGTGTGTGTGTGTGTGTGTGTGTGTGTGTGTGTGTGTGTGTGTGTGTGTGTGTGTGTGTGTGTGTGTGTGTGTGTGTGTGTGTGTGTGTGTGTGCGCGTGCGTGCGTGTTTAACTCCACATTAAAACAAAGCCATCGTAACTGCAGGGAAGAAACTAGTGTTGATATTGACAGCAGATTTAATTTAATTTCAGTCATAGTGGTTTGAATAAAACTCCATTTAGTATTAGTCATATTTTAGTCATCTGAAATGTTTTAGTTTTGGTCTAGTTTTAGTCGACTAAATATCAAATGATTTATTTGACTAAATATTCATTGATTTAGTCGACTAAAATGTATTTTGATGGACCTTGATGATATCATAATGGATGATTTTACGCTTGGCTGCATGCTGGAAATAGCAGATCTACAAGCTCACAACGTACCACAGCGTGACGCGTTGTGAGCTTGTAGATCTGCCATTTTCATTTTTATATATATTTATTTATTTGGGTACAACAGGTTACATGTACATGCATTGATTTAGGGTTTCAATATATAATTTAGTCCCTGTGTCCCCATTTTCTTCTCTTTTTTTTCCAACAAACACCATCTACACATAAGACAGAGCCGGACACAACATAAAACAAATGCAACAAGATATACAAGCAATAAAAACAAATCCTAAAATAAATGACGCAAAACAAAACAAAAAGAGGTCACAGAAAAAAAGAAAGAAAGGGGTCACATCAGCTACAACAGTCCACAGACATGTCTAGTTTTCCCTCTATTGGTGTGGCAGTGAATCACTGCCACAGCCAACATAGGTTGTCAGACATGTCACTACAGTCACTATCTGTCGGGAGAGGGGCAACGTATCAGATGTAAGTGATCAAGTAGTGGTTTCCATATTTTGGTAAAGATGTTCTCATTGCCTTTAGATCTATAGCACTCATTCTTTCCATAGGTAAAATATTATATATAGATCTGCCATTTTCAGCAACATTTATTTTATTTCTACTGCATCTCTTCTCCACTAGTCCCTCCCTAACATTTTAGTCTAGTTTTTATTTGTTGACTAAATTGTCAATATATTTAGTTTTAGTTTTTAGCGAGTCGACGAACATTTAGTCATAGTTTGTTATTAATCCACGCAATTCCATACAGGATGGCGTTACGCTGTACATTTCAATAGGTTTTAGAAGTCTAAATAACAATAGACATCTTTAAGCGTATATTTGCAACGACTCGCTCTGAAATCTAACTACATCCATCTCTCAGTCCCTCCTAATTTCAACATCAGAAACCTCTGCCTATGACCCAATGCATTGGTCCTCCTCTGTAACCTGAGATTAACTGTAGCTCGCTGCTGGATCTGACTCTTGGTTGTATTATCAGAGTAGTTATTTTGAATCTAGGATAATTAGATCCAAGGAGGTGTTTTTGAATATTAACTACACCTTCGAATCAATATCCCAACAAGTTAGGCCACACTTAGATTATAGGTTCAACACACCCTATTTAAGCAGATCTCTATGGTTATACATTTCATAATGATGCTTATAAAAATCAGATTTTGAATGATATATTTTGCAGGTAAATTTATTAAAGAAATAAAAGCTTTTACAGAAATAGAAAAAGGCAAAAGCATTCAAAGTACATTTCAATGTTCCCAATTTAGTCTAAATCATCGTTTCCATTTTTACACTATAATGATAATAATCATCATAGTAAGAAAGCAGAATAAATTCTTATTACCCTTTCAAAGGTTAGAGATGCACCAACCGGTTGATCATTTCCATTCCATCCTTTCTTTTACAGAATTAAAATTGTTAATCCTGGGGGCTCTCTCTCTGTCAGATTGGTGCAAGAGGTCTTTTGGCGTGCAACCTCTCGCTGGGGTAGAGAGCCCAATGTTCCTTCTGAAGGGGACAGTATACTGTATATACACCTCTGCCAGACTTTGTCTGGATTCACTTCCCCATAAGTGTGCTCCAAGTCGCTTCTGCATTTGTTGTTTTCCATTTCAACCAAATTTCCCCCATGTGTGTCTCTACATAACAGGATGCAGGTGTGTGGTAATCCGTCACATTTAGCCTCATTTAGCCTTCAACAACCCACAAATAATATTTTGCATCCAGCATTTAAGCAGTACAAAGATGCTTATCTTCGGCTTGATCTAAAATTAAGGGAAAACAGGGTTGTAACGCTGATCTAAAAGCCTTTTAGACAAGTTTTAGTCAACAAAATCAACACTAAAAGAAAGGTTACTAATATGCGTGTGAGAGTGTGTGAGAGAGTGCGTGCGTGCATGTGTGAAAAATAGCAGATTAACAAGCTCGCGGTGCCGTGCTGCAAGCTTGAAGATCTGCTATTTTTGAAAAATCGTGAACATTTGTGCAGGTCTTTGAATATGTTTGACCCGATTCCATTACAAACCGTTCTTCTAGATTAGTGGTCCTCGAACCTTTTCATGTCACGGACCCCCAAAATTACATGGATTTGGTCGCGGACCCCCATCTCAAAATGTGTTGTTGCAGGGACCCCCGGAAGCAAAGTTGGCTTTGAAAAATACACCATTCAAAGATTTGCACAAATGTTCATGCTTTTAAAAAAATAGCAGATCTACAAGCTCACAGCACGTTATTTGGTCACTGGGTGCCAGAGTAGTGGGCGGCGACCTCCACCTGTCCGGGGACCCCACAGGGGTCCTTGGGGGCTTACCAGGGGGTCCCCACTAAACTAGTTCACACAACATTTTATGTATTAATGCATATTGCTCTCTGTTGGCTATTCAAAAATACAGATCTACAAGCTCAGAGGGTGTCATTTGGTGCCAGAGTAGTTGGCGGGGATCCCCCCCTGGTCCGCGGACCCCCAGGGGTCACAGATTGTGCACCAGGGGGTCCCCAGTAAACTGGTCACTGGGTGCCAGACTAGAGGGCGGTGACCTCCACCCGTCCGGGGACCCCACAGGGGTCCTTGGGGGCTTACCAGGGGGTCCCCAGTAAACTAGTTCACACCACATTGTATGCACTTTAACCATATCGCTCTCTATTGACTATTCAAAAATACAGATCTACAAGCCCATAGGGCATCATTAATTGGTCATTAATGATTGGTCATCATCATTTGGTCATTTGGTGCCAGATTAGTTGGCGGGGATCCCCCGCCAACATCCCCAGTAAACTACTTTGTGCCACATTTTATACTTTGAGCATTTTCTTCTCTATTGGCTATTCTGAAAATAGCAGATCTACAAGTTCATAGCACGTCATTTGGTCACTGGGTGCCAGAATAGTGGGCGGAAACTTCCACCCGTCCGGGGACCCCATAGGGGTCCTTGGGGGCTTACCCGGGGGGTCCCCAGTAAACTAGTTCACGCCACATTTTATGTACTTTATCCATATTGCTCTGTATTGGCTATTCAAAAATACAGATCTACAAGCTCATAGGGTAATATTTGGTCATTTGGTGCTAGAGTAGTTTGCGGGGATACCCCCCTGGTCCGCGTGCACCAGGGGGTCCCCAGTAAACTAGTTCGCGCCACATTTTATACTTTAAGCATTTTCTCTGTTGGCTATTCAAAAATACAGATCTACAAGCCCATAGGGCATCATTAATTGGTCATTAATGATTGGTCATCATCATTTGGTCATTTGGTGCCAGAGTAGTTGGCGGGGATCCCCCCCTGGTCCGCGGACCCCCAGGGGTCACGGATTGTGCACCAGAGGGTCCCCAGTAAACTACTTTGTGCCACATTTTATACTTTGAGCATTTTGTTCTCTATTGGCTATTCTAAAAATAGCAGATCTACAAGCTCATAGGTTGTCATTTGGTCGTTTGGTGCCAGACTAGTGGGCGGCGACTTCCACCTGTCCGGGGACCCCACAGGGGTCCTTGGGGGCTTACCAGGGGGTCCCCAGTAAACCTTTTCACGCCACATTTTATGCACTTTATCCATATTGCTCTGTATTGGCTATTTAAAAATAGCAGATCTACAAGCACATCATTTGGACACTGGGTGTCACACTAGTGTGAGGACCCCCATCCGTCCGCTTCACCCACAGGGGTCAAAATAGCAGACGTACAACCTCAGGGCATGCTGCGAGTTTGTAGATCTGCTTTTTTTGAAAAATCCTGAAAAGGTGTGAATATTTTCACCCCATTCTATAAATATCTTCCAAATCAGTGCTTCTCAAACTTTTTCATGTCAAGGACCCCCAAAATGACACGTTTGGCCGCGGGCGCGGACCCCCATCTCAAAATATCTTGTTCCAGTCACAAATGTTCGCTTTTAAAAAAAAATATTCAAAGGAAAAAATACATAAAAATAAGAAATAGCAGACCTACAAGCTCGCAGCGCGGCACTCGGTGCCGCGCTGTGAGCTTGTAGATCTGCTATTTTTCAATAGTTAAAGCATAAAATAATTAATAAAGTGGTTCCATGTCTTATTTCAAGTGTGTGTGTGTGTGTGTGTGTGTGTGTGTGTGTGTGTGTGTGTGTGTGTGTGTGTGTGTGTGTGTGTGTGTGTGTGTGTGTGTGTGTGTGTGTGTGTGTGTGTGTGTGTGTGTGTGTGTGTGTGTGTGTGTGTGTGTGTGTGTGTGTGTGTGTGTGTGTGTGTGCGTGTTGTTGTTGTGTGTCAGTCAGTGAATGATATATTTAATGTTTACTGTGTTGTTTTCTCATCAGATTTCCAGCGTCTCACTCTGGACACAAACACAGCATACAGAAAGCTCTCTCTGTCTGAGAACAACAGGAAGGTGACACGTGGTGAGGGACAGGATCAATCATATCCTGAACATCCTGACAGGTTTGATGGATGGTCTCAGGTTCTGTGTACAGAGGGTCTGACTGGACGCTGTTACTGGGAGGTAGAGTGCAGTGGAGCGGTTCAGATAGCAGTGACTTATAGAGGAATCAGCAGGAAAGAAAGTGGTGATGACTGTAGGCTTGGATACAATAACATGTCCTGGAGTCTGGACTGTAATGGTCACAGTGGTAACAGTTACAGTGTCAGACACAATAGTAAGCAGACTGTCCTCCCTGTCAGGGCCTCTAGGGGCTCCAACAGAGTAGCAGTGTTTGTGGACTGTCTTGCTGGTACTCTGTCCTTCTACACAGTGTCCTCTGACTCACTGGCACATCTGTACACCTTCCAAAATACATTCACTGAACCTCTCTATGCTGGGTTCTATGTGTGCGGTGACTCCTCAGTGTGTCTGTGTGAGCAGAGATAGAGTCTCTATGTGAGGGTGACATCAGGTTGCCATGGTTACTCAACATGTTTGAGTGAGTGCAGGTTGTCATGGTTACCACTTCATGGACTTCATATTTGGGTGACATCGTGGTGACATCACAGTGACATCATCATGATGATGTAATCAGCAGCACAGTGACATCACTGTGCTCCTGTAGTTTCAGTGTTTCTCTGACGTTGTCATGACAACACCCCCATGTGTTTGACCTTTGACCCCGGACCCCCATGAGAAAAGATTTGTGTAGTTAAAAATGTTACAAATTATATAAAAGAAACACAAACATTTTCCCTAAAATAGCAGATCTACAAGTTCACAGCGCGGCACTGAGTGCTGACTGCCGAGTCCCCAAGCTTGTAGATCTGCTATTTTTGAAAAATCGTGAACACTACTTTTTTTACCAGATTCTGCTAAATCAGTGGTTCTCAAACCTTTTTCATGTCAAGGACCCCCAAAATTACATGTAATTGGTCGTTAACCCCCCCCCCCCCATCTCAAAATGTGTTGTTCCAGGGACCCCCAGAAGCAAAGTTTGCTTTTAAAAATATACATTCAATGGTTTAAAAAAAATAGCTGATCTACAAGCTCAAAAAAGGTTAAACTTTCTTTTAAATATACAAATGTTGTTTGGGGGTCCCTGGTACAAATATGTTCAGATGGGGGTCCCTGGTACAAATATGTTCAGATGGGGGTCCCTGGTACAAATTTGTTCAAATGGGGGTCCCTGGTCAAATCCATATTAATGTCAAACTCTATGGTATAAAATGAGTCATAACCACAGGGAGCTTTAGATCTTAGATTAGATCAGATAGAAGTGCACAAACCTCCACTCCACACATTTATAAATATGTATCATAAATACTGTCCATCAATGATGATGATGTAAATATCAGTGTTATACAGTCTCTTATGTAGATACAAACTCATATTTTATGTATTTTTTATATTTGTATACAATAGACAGAAATAAACTGTATATTTGATCATGTAATTGTCACAGTATCAATATTGTTTCTTGTATATAAACCTTTATACTGAACCACTTGAACCCCATATACTTTATTGACTGGGGTTCCCCAGGGTTCTGTAATTGGTCCCCTGCTTTTCCACCACCTTTACACCAGATCTCTTGGGTGAAAATAGCAGATCTACAAGCCATCTAATAGCTAAGATCTACATCACAAAGTGACACATTGTAAGCAGTGTTCATTTTGATAGCAAATTATTGTGTCATATTTTAATCATACTGTTCTTCTTATTATTATTTGTTTTTGTCTAGTTTTAGTTGACTAAATGTCATAGCATTTTAGTTGACCAGATCAACCGTTTATTTAGTCGACTAAAATGAAAATGTAAATTCTTGGAGGGCTGTGATGGCATCTTAATGCCTGATTTATACTTACTGTAGCTCTGTGCCAAAAAAAAATGTTGATCTACAAGCTCACAGCATGTCTGTGACGCGTTGTGAACTTGTAGATCGACTATTTTCAGAGAGAGCAACACCCGAGTGCAACCAAACATAAAATGACTTGTCTTTTAGTTCTACTGGATCTCTTCTCCACTTGTCCCTCCCTGACATTTTAGTCTAGTTTTTATTTGTTGATGAAATGTTCAATATATTTTGTCAGAATTGTTTTAATCACTCTGTATTCAAACATTCTACTGAATGTGTTGTTAATTAACTCAAATCAATCATTGTTTATTCATTGATTCATTATCAGATCATTATTTCCTCACTCATTCCATTATTTTGCTTTCATTGAATATTAATGTGATGCTGTTCTCATTGTTCACATGTTATTGTATGATCATGTGTAGAAGTAATAATTGTTTAATAAATTGATCGTTGACAGTCTGTCGTTGTTCCTGCGTATTGATATGCATAGTGTTGTCATGACAACATGGCCACAGCTCATTGATCATGTATAATAACTAGGTTGGAAACAAAGGTCTCGTGTTCATGATTCACTGCCATCCTGGATGGCTTGGTTCGTGGCTTAACATAATTGTTATAAATATTTTTGTAAAAGTCTATGGGGAAAATGAATGGGAGATTTTAAGTGGCACCAGTAAACCACTTCCGCTGTGATGCTCTATATGTACATGGTACGTAACGTACCGATAGTAGGCTACTGTATCTACCATCTGTACTGAGAAGAACACAGTAGCCTGGGTCACAGCAGGTCACAGGCCATTCGATACAAAGCTTACTACCAACTGTAAAGTGGTCAAACTGTTAACTTATTCACTAGGCAAATTAGACCCAAAAAATGATAACGTTTTGACCTAAAGGCCTTTGCAGAGAGGGTCTGATTTCCCACACGGGGGAAAAAATGACAATATTGTCAGAATTTGTCACAAATTGGGACCCGGTGTGCATGGTGTCATAGAGAACCCTTGTGTTCATTAATGAGTACCTGAGACGAAAAAGTCCATATTTTTGTGTAAACCACAAACTAGAAGTTTTTAATCTGTTACATTCTTAATGCACTCCCATCTCATTTTGTTGAATTAGATTTTTTTTTTTACTAAAGCCCAAAGTCGGACTCAATAAAATACATGATAGTCTTGATCCAAGGTTAGTAAAGTAAATAAAGTAATTTTTCAATGGTTTATCCACCGAGCATTTTTGGCGCTATTTAAGGATGTCTAAAATACGTCTAATGGCCAGGCTAGGGGTCATCCCCCTGTTTGCACAACATACAAAATGAGTGGACATAGATACTCCTGATGTAACTGTGAGAGGGAACACATGGAACCATAGCAACTCTGCTCATTCCCATCCCTCTATAAATCCCACCCAAGGGGTGTGGTGTCGTACCTCTGACCTCACCAGGCCCTATATGGAGTGAAGGGGTGTGGTGTTGTACCTCTGACCTCACCAGGCCCTATATGGACTATGGAGTGAAGGGGTGTGGTGTCACCAGACCCCTGACCTCACCAGGTCCAATATGGAGTGTGCATACAGACAGTATGTCCTTGTATGGACCGTTCTGTTGGTGACATCAGCTGTGGTGACGTCACTCTCAGTCTGCGTGCTTTCTATGACGTCAGTCTCGGGTGACCTGATGTAGGTGGAGCCAAGCCTGCTCCTTGTATGGAGATCTTGGACTTGGCCCCTTGTTCCATGGTCAGATAGATGCTCTCTAACAAGCACCATGTGTCATCATCAAACCCCAGTAGTTATCTTCATATAGTGATGTTTTTTGTTCTCATGTATAATTATCGTATATCCAACTCCATGTGAGAGTTTGGTATAGCCTAATCACATACAGTGGTTGAAAAATAACTCACATGTTTTACCTAAGTAAAAGTATCAATACTGCAATATAGAAATACTCTGTTAGGGTGCCCTCACATCAAAATACCTATGAGAGTGGAATCCGCGTTCCGCCAATGCATTTCAATGAGAAGGGAGCGTTTTTTGCAGAAATCCTCTGCTGGCATGAAACCGCTTCACTCTCATTGAAATGCATTGGTGGAACGCGGATTCCACTCTCATAGGTACTTTGGTGTGAGGGCAGCCTTACAACAGTAAAAGTCTGGAATTCAAAATGTACATGAGTAAAAGTATGAAAGCATTGGCATCAAAATGTAATTAAAGTACCGAAAGTAAAAGTAAAAAATGTTTGAAATAGCAGAGCTACAAGCTCACAACGTGTCGCATTGTAGATCGGCTATTTTCAAATAGCCTAGGTATGAAATAGGGCTAAAGATCTTAAAGTGTATATTGCAATATTATAATTAACATCTCACTAAAGTTTCAAAATAAATTGTTGTGGAGTAAAAGTACAGTATTTGGATCTGAGGTGTAATGGAGTAGAGGTAAAAGTATTTGAAATTGGAAATACTCAAGTAAAGTACACATACCTCAAAATTGTACTTTAGTACAGTACTTACGTACATGTACTTAGTTACTTTACACTGCTCATATACTCGATAGAGTATACTGGAGTATACCTGACAGAGGCCTTTAGGCTGAAACATATCTTTACCACTCTGTTAATAAATTATTTGGGGGGCATTAAGGCGGTCTTATAGTAAACAACAGCGTCTCTGAGGAGACAGTTAAATAACCACTCCAAGCTTACGCTACACTTTTCAATTCTTTTTTTTATTTTTATTGTTTTATTTATTTTATTGAGAGTAAACTTTGTCAGACTTTCATTTACAGCATTGAGCACACATCAAACACTGCCTCCTTTTTCTTATGGACTGATTGGGAATGTATCAAGTATAATCTGAGAAAGTGCAATTAACATTTCTGAACTTTTAATGGTCATTGGTGTATGGATTGTTGCAGTATATATACTGTATACACTGTATATAAAAAAGAAAGGTTTGAGTACAAAATGACAGCAGAGCCCCGAACGGGTGCACATTATTGTGTATCATTATGTTATGCTTTAACTATTGAAAAATAGCAGATATACAAGCTCACAGCACGGCACCGATTGCCGCGCTGCGAGCTTGCAGATCTGCTATTTTTGAAAAATCGTGAAAATTTGAATTAAGTGTCTTTTGAATCCTTCTAAGGTTTTTTGAAAAAAAATGTTTCTATGTCAGCAATCTGGCCAGCCATCGTCAAAGAAAAGGTCCTTTTCACTTAACTGGAGCTCAGTTAGTCTGTTCTTGAGAGACTATTATGTCAGTGGCTCTCAAACCTTTTCATGTGAAGGACCCCTGTAAAAAAAAAAAAAATCATATCTCAAAATATGCAGTTCCAAGGACCACCCAGAAGCAAAATTTGAGTTACAAACGTTCGCTCTAAAAATACATATATTCAAAGATTTGCAAACATTTTCACGACTTTTTCAAAAATAGCAGATCTACGCAGTGAGCTTGTATATCTGCTATCTTTCACTGGTTAAAGCAGTCAATAATTCTAGGCCTAAATGGGTTAAAGCAATAACAGACACACTCAGAGTCCTCTACAACTTCTCAGACAGTATCCAACAGCGCTCAAACAAATGAACATGGGTGTGCAAAAAACAAAGACACCACTCAGACATCAGTGATTCAGTTGTGCCACCACAGATTACACCAACCAAATGATTCCACGTGATAAATAAAATCCAACACTCCAGCACTAGAGATGCATTCTCTTTTCTTTTGGCATTGTCTTGCTGACCGGGTGTAAAAATAATAAGAAATAAAATTAAAAGTTCTTCTCAGACATCAGGAACAGCACCTTGCAGTTTGGTTTGGTGGAAATCACTGCATCTGCTCTCTTGGCGTTTGTTCCAACTACCTGAAATATTATTAATAAATAAGCCACACCCAGAACAAGATTACAATCTCACGGTGTATGGTACATGTACAGCTGTTTGTGGTTGACCACCTGTATTATTAGTATATGTATATGAGCTGTTTGAACTTGTCATATTTAAAAGAAAAGGTATTTTGGCGGGTCTTGATGGCGTCGCAATGGCTGATTTTACACTTGGCCGATACAAGATCTGTTATTTTCAGAGAGCTACATCCGAGCGCAACCAAACATGAAATGACTTGTCTTTTATTTCTACTGGATCTCCTCTCCACTTGTCCCTCCCTGACATCTTAGTCTGTTTTTTATTCTTCAACGAAATCGTCAATTATGTTTAGTCTTGAGTCTCCATAGCCTAGTTTTTATTTCGTTTTCGTTAGTGGAAAAAGGTAGTCGACAAACATCTTTCGTCATGGTTTTACCAAATCAACACCAGAACAAAGTGTGTCCCTCATCAGTTCAATAAGGTGACGCAATAAGAACTTTTAGTCTCCAAATAAGGAACAGTTCTCTGTTTCAAGGTATCGTCGGCAAACCTGGCACTCTCTCACACTGTTCCTCTTCCATGCTTTGAACATGGTTGTGTTTAACAGGGATAAGACTGTGGAACAGTAGCCTCGCGTAGCCTGGCTTACTCATCTGCGAAGACAAAAGCCTGGTTAAGACCATAGGCTGATACGGCATAGAACGGTGCTACTTCCGCCGGGAGAATTTCACCGGATGTTGACGTATGACGCAGCACTTCCGCCACTTCCGGTGTCTACAGGTTCATGCCATTCACATCGCATATTGTGGCCAGGGTGGTGGAATAGTTACTGCGTGTTTAACAGGGACAGCATAGGACAGTGTGTAGAACAGTTGCTGAATGATTAACAGGGACATGAGACATGACGTGTGGTGATGTGTCAGTGGAAAAGTTACTGAATCCATTTCACTTTCTCTGACTCGTGCAAATTCAACCCAAATGAAGTGAGGAAAAAAAAGTGAACCGTTTCGATCACATATCAAACTATAATATTCTGCTGCCGATTTGACCTAACTACAGAGGAGGCTCCAACACAAGGAGATGGCAACAGTCAGTCACACCCAAGTGGGCGAGTTGTGTCCAGCTAATGATCATTCATCGTTAATTGGACCTCCATAAAACTTGGTACAAAAACATGTAACACAATCAATAATAAATATACTCAGCAATGATTGAAACAATAATAATAAAAAAAGGCACACAGACCTAAAAATGTGTGATATCATCATCATCAACCATCACTGAAAACCCAACTCATCGCCATCCATCGTTCAATGAACAACACACTCTATCAGTAGTGGAATAGATATGATTAAAATAAAATATAAAATATAATAAAGAAAGTCCATTTAAATAAGTGTTAGTGTGGAAACATAATTGGCACAACAAAAGCCAGCCTGAATCAAGTCATTATTATCTAGAGCAGGGGTCAGCAACCTTTTTGAAATGAAATGCCATGTTTTTATTTTCTATCTAGATCATACATGGGCAACTAGCGGCCCGGGGGCCACATGCGGCCCCCAACTTCACTTAATGCGGCCTGCAGGAATACTGATATATTATCGGTTTCAGCTGTTATAATTCCAAACCAAACGTGCTAACATGACCAGCTTTAATGATTTTAGTCTACTGTATATTAGTATCTTGATGACTAGTAGCCTACTACTAGACTTTTTTTCTATGTCCAATGCATTTGTATTTTAGTTCATAAAGTAAGAAGTAACATAAGTACCTGTACATGCATTTGAAATGAAATGTAAAAAAATACTGTTCAGGATTTTAGTGTGTGTGAAAATATAGTGGCCCTCTCCATCATCAAAGTTGCCCACCCCTGTTCTAGATAGTCAGTGTGCCATGTCAACATAAAATGTAATGACACCCCATCAAACATTCTGACATATTTTGATTGTCAGGACATTGTTATAACGATCACTAGACTCAAGAGGAAGAACCCACCTACGTATATCCCAGACTCCTCCCCCAGCCAAAGTTCAGCATTTTAATGAATGTAGAATTATGTGCAATGCAATTATGTGGATGTAATTGTAGGTGACTTAATTTAATTGACCACGTTTGAATCAACATTCATTTCAAAAATATAGATCCTCTCTCTCTCACACTTCTGCCAGTGTGCCAGTGATCACCCTCCCCTGTGCTAAGGTTGCCAACCCCTGGTCTAGAGAGCTCATTCAATGGTAAACATTGACCCGTCATTATGGTCCAAATCACTGTTTAAGAATGAAATGAATACTAAGGATTTTAATGTGTGTAACCATGTGACCTTTGACCTTCTACTCACCGAGTGCCGCGCTGCGAGCTTGTAGATCTGCTATTTTTGAAAAATCTTGATTTTTATTTTGCAAATCTTTGAATATATCTCAAATATTTGCTTCTGGGGGGTCCCTGGATCAACATATTTTGAGATGGGGGTCCGCGGCCAAATACATGTAATTTTGGGGGTCCTTGACATGAAAAAGTTTGAGAAGCACTGATTTGGAAGAAGGATTTAGAAGACATTTATAGAAAGAGAGGTCAAAATATTCAAAGACTTGCACAAATGTTCACGATTTTTTTCACAAAGAATAGCAGATCTACAAGCTCGCAGCAGGGGTTGTGCTCTACTTGTCTCTTTGTGGCAGCTTGGGATGTGGGTGGGATGTGGGTGAGATGGGATGCTGTGTCTAAAGGCAGCTCTCCACCAAACAGACTGCTGAAGATCACTACAGACTGACTGGCAGTCCAATGAAGTCGGGAGATCAGTCGGTCGGAAAGTGCGGAAAAAAAATAATTTGCTGAAGCACCTAAGAGCCGACACCGACAAGACGGCTACTGTTATAGCTTGATGTCTTTTTCAACAACAAGCCCACTGCTATCCGACGGCTCTTAAGCCGGCCGAACTTGTTCGGTCGGCATTCGACGCTTCCCTACGACTTGCGAACCCGACGCGGCAGTGCACCCACCACCCGTTCAACGGCAGAATTTTGGCAACCGACACTTTCTGCCGCATACCTCCGCCGGTGCGGTGCAGAGCTATCTTTAGACACTCCTATACACTGGACGTAACGCTCCTTTCACACTTCACAGCTTCCCCCAACTGTATTGTAAGGGGATATCTTAAAAAGTCCTGGAATAAATTCCTTACCAAAAACTTTCTTCACCAATGTGTTTGTAAAGGTCTCTAGTAACACATCTCACAAAGACTGAAATTCTGTTTCCCTAGGAGAATCCTTGACTGCTGCTGAAAGTTGGGGTCCCATTAAATTAACTATACAGGATAAAACACACCAAAATAAAAATGCTTTAAGTAGCATGTGAGGGGTCAAACAAGAGCTTTTTCATGATTCTGAATCCATTTTCGTGCATTTGTTTTGCACGAAAAACATTCCTCTGCCAAAAAAACCTGACAAAACTATGGTTTAGTGATGAAACTAGTGAAACTAGGGATTTGAGGGAGCCGCCTTTAACCCAAGGAATGTTTTTTTAGATGTGTTACTAGACACCTTTACAAACACATTGGTGAAGAAAGTTTTTGGTAAGGAATTTATTCCAGGATATGACACTATTTCTGAAGATATCCCCTTACTATGTAGGCCGGCTCACCGCGCGTCAAACACCCATGACACACAGGGAGCCGCCGTGATTGTAACACAAACACCCTCAACCTCCAGGGCCTGGGCATATTTTGGCCACTTCAGAAGCCTTTTATTACCGCGTCACCACGACCGCGTCGGCGTGGTGGAGAAGCGTCCGGGTCAGTTTGTGGACCACGCCCCCCTGGTGGTCAAAAGGTGGCAAAGAGGCGCGTTCCGGAAATCTGGGACGCGATCGGCACCAACGTGTTGCCACGTCAGTGGTCGAATACTCAAAACCACAGGAGGCCAGTGAATAAATATTAAAAAAACACTAAGTACAAATCAATCAATATCAAATGAAAGGTGATAAATATAAGGTGTGATAGCAGTAGTGTTCTAACGATGCACTCTCAGTTTTGACAATTCTTATGTTTTTGTTTTTTAATTCTTGTCAAAGCACTTATTTTTTTTCTTCTTTTCAATACGCCGCTCATGACATCATCTTTAATGGACGAAGCGCCTCGCGGTCGCGAGGCGACCCTTTACGTACACTATGATACAAATAACCACAGTTTACTCATTCTCTCTCTCTCTCCCACCTCCCAGTCTTTCCACGAATATTTCCTTCTCCTTCGTTCCGCTCCGCTCCATCCCCGCTCTCTCTCTCTCTCTCTCTCTCTCTCTCTCTCTCTCTCTCTCTCTCTCTCTCCATCCCGTAGACTTGGCCAGTAGTTCTCAACCTTTTCAGGCCGCGAGCCCCAAAAGAAACATATTTTAACTGGGGACCCCCCCACTCTACGAGCACTAAGAGTTGAGGCACAACATTTTGTATAACACAGCAGATCTACATGCTCATGTAGATCTGCTATTTTCACAATTTCTTCCTCTAATATTTGACAATTTGGCCAATGTTTAATTTGTCTTTTTAGAGGTATTAAAAAGTCCTTAAATTGTCACTTTAGAAATGGGCAGATTCCTTCTATACACCTAAACTTTATGTTGGTTTGTTTACTGTTGAGAGAGAAAACAATGTTGCACATTAAGTTAATCATCTGGGGACCCCCCTGGGGGTCCCGACCCACAGGTTGAGAACCACTGGATTTTGGGCGATCACACCAAATGTACTTGCTCCACCCACTCCTCCTGCTCCAGCCACTCCTCCTCCTCTGGTGATTGGTCCTCGTCCGGCTGAGGGTGGTGCTGCTGGTGGTGGTGTGTGAGGTGTGTCTCGTCGCCCCGCTCGTCCCGTGCATCGTCCCTTGCGGCGTCCCGTGCGTCGGTGTCGTCTCCCTGGCCGTGTGCGAGCGAGGAGGAGAGCGCGGAGGTGGCGTGAGTCCAGTCGGCTGCATCCAGCGCCAGCTCCACCGCGCCGCCCGCCTCCGCGCAGCACTCCTCCACCTCCCCCTCCTCGCGAACCTCGTGCCCGGGCGCCAGCGAAGGCTCCGGGGCGGGCTGGGCGGGTTCAGCGGGCATCGTTCCAGAGTCGCCTTCCGGGGCCGCGGCGGAGGAGTCACAGCCCTGGCCCCCCTGGTCCCAGCACTCGTCGGGGGACTCCCGGTGGTGGTTGCTCTGGGGGATGAGGGCCAGGCTCTGGGGGCTGTTCTGGTGGGACGAGGGGGGGATGAGGGCCAGGCTCTGGGGGCTGTTCTGGTGGGACGAGGGGGGGATGAGGGCCAGGCTCTGGGGGCTGTTCTGGTGGGACGAGGGGGGGGTGAGGGCCAGGCTCTGGGGGCTGTTCTGGTGGGACGAGGGGGGGATGAGGGCCAGGCTCTGGGGGCTGTTCTGGTGGGACGAGGGGGGGATGAGGGCCAGGCTCTGGGGGCTGTTCTGGGCCGTGATGTTCTGGCTGAACCAGGCCATGATGTTGTCCAGCAGCTGTGCCGAGGCCTCGGGGTCCAGAGGCTCCAGGCTCTGGGGGTCGCTGGGCGTGAAGGCGCCGCCCGGCGGGATGACCGGAGACAGCGGCACCTCGTCCTCCTCCTCCTCCTCGTCCCCCTCCAGCTCCCGCTCCCGGGACGGGAGGCACAGCTGGGTGGGAGGGGGGCGAGGGGTGAGGTGGAGCGGGGAGACTCCGGTGGCGCGAGGAGGAGCTGGAGGAGGCGTGTGTCGCGGGGCGTACGAGCCAGAGCCGCCGGCTCCCTCTTCTTCCAGCTTGGCGGCGGCGCCAGAGCAGCCGTCGGGTTCGCAGGCGGTCGCCGCCGGGCGGCCCACGGATTCTCGCGGAATCTCAAGCCTGGGATTTGGGTGGATTTCGGGGGCGATTGCGAGCGTGTAGGCGTCGCCGCCGACGTCGGCACGTTCCGCTTTGACAGAGTGAGCGTCGGCGCGGCAGTGGCCGTGACTCCGCTCGGGGCCGTCGTAGCCGGGGTCCGAGCTCCGGCCCGCGGCGGCCCGGTGGACGGGATCCGGGCCGTAGCCCGGCTCCGCGTCGCAGGGAACGCCGTGGTCGTAGGCGCGGTGCGGGCCACAGTCCTCCGCGTCTCGCTGCCCGCCGAAGGCACGCGAGTCCAGGTGGTACGGCGCACCGATGTTGGCGTCCAAGTGGTAAGGTGGGGTGATGTTGACATCGAGGTGGTACGGCGCGGGCAAGTTGGCGTCGAGCTGGTACGGGGTGGTGATGTCGCCCAGCCTCATCAGGCTGTCGCCCAGCTTCAGCAGCTCGGCGGTGAGGCAGGGGGGAGGCGGGGGAGGCAGGGGGAGGCGGTGGCAGGGGACGGGGGGAGGAGGGGGAGGCACGGGGGGCTGCGGGGAGGAGTCTGTCCTGGCCGGGGGGCGGGGGCCTCCAGGAAGGAGGAGGAGGAGGGGCGCCTGGCCCCCGACGCGGCGGGGGAGCGCGAGGAGGGGTCGCCCAGGTCCGCCGCTCTCTCTGTCTCCGGCCTTCCGTCCGTGGCTCTGTCTCTATAGATAGATAGAATACTTTATTGACAGATATAAAATACGTTGCAACAATGTCGTCAATTCCTGAAATCGCCTAAGTGGACGAAGCTTGATTCCATTGTGGCCCACTTTGGACATAAAACAAATACACAATATGCAATGCAAACAACCAATGAACATAAAGAGAGATTTGATCCTTAATATACATAAACGTATACTATACTATACCCCTACTATACTGTATATTATATACTAATATACATATTGGACGAGAGTACCCAAGTAGAAAGATCAGTGCAAATGATGCTCTCCGGGGTAAGGATATAACTAAGACCAGTTAGTATTAAGGTATTAACCTTGTTCTCAAATCTTGCAAGGGAATTTAGACATTTCAGGGCTGGAGGGAAGAGGGCATTCCACAGAAAAGTGGCTGCGTGATAAAATGCCTGTTCGGGGAGCCCTCCCGAACCGGAATAAACTCGGCTCCTTATTTCAGAGTGAATCAATGGGCCCTAGTACTGTAGGTCATACAGCATAAGCTTCCCCTGGTTGCGTACCTGTCTGCGTCCGCCTGGCGGTCCCGGCGGGACTCCTGCAGAGACAGCTGGATGGCCAGCAGGATGTTGGGGTCGTCCTCGTCCAGGGAGGACAGCGCCGCTCGCCGCCGGCCCTCGCTCCTCTCAGGGCCGTCTGCAATCACACAGAGACAACACAATGATAGAACCTTCTGCAGTCACACAGAGACAACACAATGATAGAACCTTCTGCAATCACACAGAGACAACACAATGATAGAACCTTCTGCAATCACACAGAGACAACACAATGATAGAACCTTCTGCAATCACACAGCAATAACACAACACAATGAGGCTCAGCCTTAACTGTGTTAACCGCGTTAACCCATTATTTTCTGCTTTAGCTATTGAAAAATGGCAGATATACAAGCTTGCAGCGTGGCACTTGTGTATATCGGCATTTTTTCTTTTTTTTTTAGATTGTGAACATTTGTGCAAGTCTTTGAATAAATTTGACCCGATTCTATAAATGTCTTCTACGTCCTTCTAAATCAGCGGTTCTCAAACTTTTTCATGTCAAAGAACCCAACATTACATGCATGTATTTGGCCACAGACCCCCATCTCAAATTATCTTGTTCCAGGGAGCCCCCAGAAGCAAATATTTGAGGCCAGTAGTAGTAGTGACATACATTATGATGACATCATCATCACAACAACCGGGGGGCGCTCTCCATTCCAACATATCGCCACTCCGACATTGACTTATTATTGTCGGAGTGGCAACACTTCCATAGAGGTTAAGGTTAGGATTAGGGTAAGAGATAGGGTTAGTGTCGGAATGGAGACATGTCGGAATGGAGAGATGCACTCATCACAACCACGTCATTTCCCTCTTAAGTTGATGGTCCAATTAATAAAATATAATTTAGCAACTTTAACGACGACAAAGTGTTTTTTTATGTGTGGGACACATCTGGAGAACAGCTGACATACAAGCTCACGTCGCGTCGCAGATGCAACTGTTGTGAGCTTGTAGATCACACTCGGCTGGGACTTTGGAAACTTGTGGATATATAATAGTGCAGACACGAGAAGAGTGGGCACTAAGCTAAGGACGAGTGGGCAGTCTGGGCACCTCAATGTAAAACTGAATATTTTGTCCAAAATGTTAAAACAATAAAATATTTGGAAAATGATCTTAAGTATAGAACGTACTTTTATCCCTTGTGCCCAAAAGTATTGGATTCTGGTTTTGTAGCAATTATAGAAATATGATTAATTATTTTAACATTTTGGGGAAAATAGCCAATTTTACATCAAGGTGCCCACTCTTCTGTCCCCCATCCATCCATCTCTCTGAGACAATTAGGTTACAGTACACATTGATTCTGATTATTTACAACAGCTTCAAAATAAACATACCAGAGCCATGTGCTCTATCTCTGCCTAGCTCCAACACACACACACACACACACACACACACACACACACACACACACACACACACACACACACACACACACACACACACACACACACACACACACACACACACACACACACAGCACGAGCTCAGCCCCCGCTGTCCATTCTCTCGACTCGTACAAACACAGTCAGCAGCGAGTGTCTCTCCTCTCCTCTACTCGTCGGCAGACTCAGAGAGGATCATTAACGTCTATTCAGGGCCGCCACAAGACCTTTTGGTGCCTGACTCGCAACTGGCTGTTGTGTGGCTGTTTGATTCTTACTTGCAATGTATCAGATCAGATCAGTCTATGACCGTTTGATCTCCACTGGGTGAGTGTCTGTCTGTGAGTGAGTGCAGACTCAGAGTGCGTCGCAACTGTGCTGCGGCCCCGCTCCCAGATCAATGGATCGGCTTGGCTCTTCTTTTTTCTTTTCTCTCTCATTTTTTGGTGCCTTTTGGCAACGTGATGCCTGACACTCACTGCGTCATGCGCGTCATAGTAGCGGCGGCGCTGCGTCTATTGAAATAATGTACTTCAGAAAGAGTTCACTAACGCAGCAGCGCTCACCAGCGCTCCGTTCCCGTTTGTGTCTCTAGACTAGAAGCTAATGCTGTTAGCCACACCAACAGCTAATGGCTGCAGCTCAGCCACTCAGAGGGAATGAGTGGATGTTTTACTGTCAGATGTTATTATTTATTTATTGGGTCTGGTGCCAGCAAAAAGCAGCTTACCTTTGCGACGTTATAGAAAAAGAACTATTCATTTTATTTGTATTTTTTTCTTATTACATATTATGTACTTTGGCCATACTGGCAGCAGAGGGCAGCCTCATGCAAGAATTAATGTGAATTGGCCGCGCTCGGCTGCCATCCATTCAGACCACTGAATCGCTTCAGAGCAATAGATGCAGAGAAAATAACAAGGAAGTGATTTGTTACTCCATTGATGCTAACGTGTAGTGGATTTTTGAGAGCAGCGGTACGGGAGATGTTTTTACTGTACACAGCGGCGCGACCCCTCATCAGCTTACGGACATCAATTAGTCCCCCCAGGAATCCGCGATTCCGCGATCACGGAAATTTTCGCGGAAATCGAAGCCCTCCGCGGAGATCAGAGCCTCCCGCGGATATCATAGCAGTCCGCAGAATAGGACAAGACGAGGTGCAGAATATTACATTTTACATGTAGTTTTCTAGCCCGGCCGCTAGATGGACAAGACTCACAGCCTAGCCGGTCCTCATGCCGGATACGGAAACGGAAATGGCTTTGTTTGCCGTGGCATGTATTTATGTGCTGTGTCTCGTGTGTGGTGACGATACCAGAGCGGATGGTGCTGATTTTTAATGGACTAGGAACTAGGCACATCATCTGACATATTGGCTCACAAGCCTCACATGGTGAGAAAGACGCACTCACGCACATGGAGTAATGGAGCGATTTCTCCGACCTCCGGCTACGAGGCCGGGTCCAAGAACTCAGAGTGATCAGGGATATATTATGCTGAAAGAGCTAAATCATACACAGAATTACAGGAGGAGAATAAAGTTCTTGATTACCGCCGCAACTCAACGATCAAAGACCACTTGGCTGCTTTCATCAGAAGAAAAAACAAGCAACGCCCGCAGACACCGTCTTAAAAAGACAAAAAGCCATCACAACCACAATCGCCAGCAAAACCGTGGCTGCAGAGGAACGAGAGAAGGTATGCTATCGTTTTAGTAATGTATTCTTGACTTGTGCTCCAGTGGTTTTCAACCGGTGGTCCTTGAGAGTTGGTAACCAAATGAACGCTATATTTAACTCTGAGAGGGTAAAATGAAACCCATAAGCGTCCATTTGGTTTAATTACGGGTCCATTTGTTTTCATTTTACGCTCTTGAGTTAAATTGTTGTTAAACATCTGCATTCATTAATTTACAATAGCCTAAGACTACACAATTAGAGAATGTATAAGAGTTGTTTTATCAACGTGTTGCCTGTTTATCTCTTCTATCTATGGCACCAACATCAAATCAATACAGCATAGAATTGTGAACAAAATGTTATCCAAACAATAACAAAATATTCTATGTTTTGGGTCTGAGTGAGAGTCTAAATGTCATTAAATAACGAATAAATATTGGACCTTGATATGAAAAAAGTATGAATTAGTCAAGGTAGATAAATAAAATCATTTTAGTTTAGCTCCATTGTATAATCATTTAATTGTACTATTTGAAAAAAGTATCTATCAAAATGTGTACAATCAATGTATCTGACAGTCCCTCGATGAGAAGTTTCTTGCAAAACAGAGCAGTGAATGGGGGAGGGCGCCATCCCTGGCCATACACAACTGCAAGAGAGGTAAGAGAGGTTCCCTTTCTTGATGTACAGTACCTTGCTCTTTACTGTACTCTGTTCTTGTTTTTATTTATTTTTTTCTCTGTAACTTTGTAAATAACCTTACACTGCTGCAACTGAATTTCCCCCTTGGGATAATAAAGGTATCTCTCTCTCTCTCTCTCTCTCTCTCTCTCTCTCTCTCTCTCTCTCTGATTCAGAAGGATGCTGCATGCTCAACATAATGGTGTCTCCGCTCATCAAGGATGAATCTGGTGAAATCTGCAGCTACCTGGTTGACACTGTTTTCTTAGACAAATGCAATCATTCAACAGTGGCAAATGCGGCAGTCAATGCTGTAAACAGGGTATCTGCACATTTCCCAAGTTCAAATTCAATACTTTTTAAGGCTTTTTAATACCTCTAAAAAGACAAATTCAATACCATTACCGCGGCAAAATAATCGTCAAATGTAAGGCCACATTCATAAATCAGAGACAAAGCAGTGTTTGTCAGTGGCAAAGCAGTGTGTCAGTAAAAAGCTACCATATACAGTAGGAATACTCAAATGCACATGCAAACCTGGACAACCAATATTCTTATTCCGGTCTCTTCAACAATTATGTGGGCAAATATTGACCTTCACTGTAACTTTGACCTTTCAAATTCAAAAGAAAATCATCTCTCCCAATTCATTTTAGTACAATCCCATTACTCACAGCAATACTGCACAGGACCTGTCCAATTTGACCCAAACCGGCCTGTAGTCCAAAATGAGTTTGACACCCCAATGTCACTCAGTATCACTTAAAACAATGTTAACAATTAACAATCTATATGCTGTACATCATTTCTGCCAGAGAGGGGGGGAAAGAAGAGAGCATAGAGAGAGGGGTCGAGCAGCGAGGATAGAGAGAGGGGGAGAGGCCTGTCACAATTATTACATGGACATGATTTTCAAGATGTGTCGTAGCTCAACTGCCTTATCAATTTCACCATCTATGGCTAAGATCTCCTCTCTCTTGTCCTTTGCCCGTCTCCTCGTTGAGTTAGACTTTGTTATCAGTGTTGCCATTTTGGTCCCTGCACTGTTATCTGCCTGTTCTCAGGGGTTAAAGCAAAAAAAACAACAGAAACAGGCTCCTGGATCTCGCAGATTTTGACACCAGGACCTGAATGGCTTTCCTGTGTCAACCTTTTCATCCAGCCAAGCCCACATCCATTTGTTTTTGACCGCGCTGAGCACGTCCGAGCCTTTCTTCACAACTATCAACTAAACTAAAACTCCTTATTGTCGCTGACTGAACCGATCCCACGCGTGGGTAATGTTACGAGAGAAACACTGCGCAGTAGTGGAGAAACCTCCGCCTACTAGTACTGCCACACCAATCATGATATGTTGCGTCTGTCCCAAACAAACATTGCCCCAAAGTATTGCATAAGCATCTATATGGATAACTTTTGTGAGTGAAAATAAATCCCCTTGAATCTCTGATTTGCGAACATAACAAGTGTTCCGTTGCTTATTTTGATACAAGACAACGTAAGCAAACATTTATTGACAATTACTGCATAGTTGCCTACCTGCTGTTTGCATGATGTAAAACTCCAGTGACTTCCATTATTCCTGTGATTTCATCTTTTGGACACTGCCATCCATACAGAGCGAATTCCATAACTTCACCGTTAAAATCCGTAGTACTTTGAGTCACAAGTGACACGTTATGAGCTTGCAGACCTGCACAACGACAGACACCCAGGCTATAGTATAGCTAAGCTAAGCTACGCTTGGTGTGAATGGTGTCAGGTTACAGCTGCTGCTCGTGCAGCGGCAGCTAGCGTCCAGCCTGTTGCACATACTCTACGTCGGATGGTTCAGAACCAGAAAAAAAAAATACGGAGTGAAACGCATCAAGTCTGTTTGCGACACGTTTATTCATTCTGCCCCAGATAAAATTCAATACCCCCACTCACAGTATTCCATACTTTTTAAGACATTTTAAGGCCTTGAATTTGCAAAACTAAATTCAATACTTATCAATGCTTTTCAAGATCCGCGGGTACCCTGGGCACAACCCTCGAGAGTTTAATATTGGGATTATACAACCGTTACCCTTTAAAAAACACACGTCAACTTCATTTCATTGTAATTCAGATATTCAATGGAAATCTGTCCATTTTTAATGCCAGATTTCGCTACTACTGCATGTCCCTGAACTTCACATGAAAACTGCTAGCCACTTACAAGGCATCGCCTACGGAAACAATAAAAGCGAGCGTTTGCGAACCGACCGGGCACAGCTGATTTCTTTGTTTGATGAGACCTGTTCCATAGTGCTCATTATCATCACGGGTAGATGGATATTTCAACCAATCGGATTGCTTCATCAGAACTACCCATTGTATAACATGCTATAATTCCATGTATTTCAAGGTTGCTCAGGTACTGTACCTGTGCTGTCGGCTCTCCTGCTGGTCTCTGGAGTGTTGCTGTTGCTGCGGACGCTGTGAAGACGACGCTGCCGGTGTCTGCGGCGGTACTGGAAGTCAGCGTATTCCTAGAACATACAGGAAGTCAGCGTACTCCTAGCATAAAACATACTGGAAGTCAATGCTAGCATAACAACAACAAAGCGTTATCCACCAGTGAACATAACATGAAAACAAGACCTCAGTTTCTTGTCCATAATGAGGGTATTTTTGCCTCTTAAGCGGTGCATGCTGCAGTGCAGGGTCAGCTTAGCAAAGCTTGCAAGAGACATCCATAGCACGCACACAGCCAGGACTGCACTGATATATACAATATATCATATACTGGGGCGGCATGGCTCAGGGGTAGAGAAACCGTCATTAGAGCACGAGGGTTAATGTCGATGGGTGAATGTAATGCACAATCTATGTACAGCACCTTGGATAAAGGCGCTATATCCACAAGTTTCCACGGGAGTTTACTGGAGACTATCAGGACCAAACTTCCGGGTTTAACAGCAGACATACAAGCTCACGTCGCGTTGCAGATGCAACCCGTTGTGAGCTTGTAAATCGGCGGCGGAAGATCGATGCAGACGTTTGCGCAATGCACTATGGGGCGTAGGAAACTCGTGGATAAAGGCACCATTTACCATGTTATACTGTACGCATTGGTTTATCAAGTGACATTTTGCACTGTTGTATTTCTCATACTGTAATAACTGCATCCCCAGACCTGCAATTGTAAGTGTTTCTACAGTAATGTTATTCTGCTGGCCAAACACTTTTGATGCATTTTGTGTGTGTGTGTGTGTGTGTGTGTGTGTGTGTGTGTGTGTGTGTGTGTGTGTGTGTGTGTGTGTGTGTGTGTGTGTGTGTGTGTTACCTGTGTGTGTGTGTCTGTCTCTCTGCTCTCCGTCCCCCAGCACTGAGTGTCGTGCCAGCATCTTAACACACATAAGCAGAGCCTAATTAATTAAACCTTATTATTATTTTTATTTTAAAGATCCTTCATCGCACCAGTGTTGATTTTGACAGGAAATTTAGTTTTAGTCATAGACCTTTGATAAAAATTTCAGTCGACTAAATATCATATGATTTTAGTGATATGATTTAGTTAAATCTACAGTTGATTTTGTCTACAAAAATATATTTTGTCAGGCCTTGATGGTGGTGAAATGCCTGACTTTACACTTGGTTGCATGCTGAAAATAGCAGATCTACAAGCTCATGCTATTTTCAGAAGTGCAACAACCGTAGCCATGACCCAGACCAATCTGCCTGGGCAAAAAAACGTGCTCTTGGCGGATATGGGTCTGGCCCCGCTCAATGGACGACTAGCGGCTCCGCCCCCTCCGGAAGCTGCGTCCGACATTATTTCCGCATTCCTCACATGCCTACAGTGGGACTCGGTGGGACTACATGGAGTCGCATTAACTCAAAAGGTATTTTCTTACACGTTTCATTGATTTCGTTGTTACTGTTCTTTGTGTGGTTACTGTAGTTGTTATGGGATAGACTGCTAATATATTTGTGTTTATTGATACCCTTTTTAAACAGAAAATAGACGTAAAGTTACTGGCTTGCTGTTAATGTGTGGTCACCCGGCCGGCTGGCTTTCTAATCTTCTTAAAGATCCACAAGGCAAGGCATTACATTATCTAAACGTAAAATGATGACTGCCATGCCCATGTTATATTTTTACTAGCAGATGTTAGGTGGTTATTAGCTAATGGTGGCTAGACAGGACAGCTAGCCTACGGCTACGCTAACGTAGCTAACATGGCCAGTTTGAGAGTAATGTAAAGTTTGACTAATGTGATCATTTACGTAGCTTCTAGCCAGCACGTTAACCAATGTCATCAAGCTTGGCAATGGGTATATTTAGTTAAAACGAGCTTGTCTTTGTTTCAGAATATTTTGGGGTGGAGGAACAACAACAATGGTGAAACGGTGTGCCTTTGGGACGTGTAACTCGGACACCCGGTACCCTGATCGTTTGGAGGGGGGAGTCCTCTTTTATCCCTTTCCAAAACCCAAAACCCAGCCAGACAAATGCAGGCAGTGGATAAAACAATGTGGGAGACTGCATGACCAGCTAAACCCCACCACAATAAACAAACACAAATACGTCTGCTCCAAGGTAGGCATAAAGTACCTGAGAGGTAATCGCAAAACTGTTTTTAAATGTTATCATTACTAGCTGTAAGGTTTATCTACATACAAAATAGCTACTACAGAAGGTACACAATGTATAATGGTTCATTTATGCTTTATAATATAATTTATATCTGTAGTAACTAGTACCTCAAGTTTTCAAATAAATGTAGTGGAGTAAAAGTACAATATTTGGATCTCAGAACTGTAGTGGAATAGAGATAAAAGTATTGGAAATTGTAAATACTCAAGTACTGATACCTAAAACATGTACTTAAGTACAGGTAAACGTACTGTTACTTTACACCACTGCCATTGTGGTCCTGTGTATACATTTACTTCAGTGCTGGAGTAGGCCTATTATATATTTCAAAACAAATAGAACTTGTCTTATATGGTGTTTATTGTTAGCACAGTCTAGTCTGTCACACCAATAATATATGCAAAACATGAGCATGTGGGACAAATAAAACCACATGAATCTTGAATATTATATATGTATTATAATGTTTTGTAGTGATATCAAGCTAATGCAAACTTATTTTGCTACAGCATTTTGTGAATGGAAAGCCTACAGATGAGTATCCCAACCCAGTAGCTGCTGTGCAGGCGTCTAATCCTACAAGGGAACAGCAAGGTGGCTGTCGAAAGGCTCCAAAGAAACGGTACACAAGGAACAGTAATATTTCATTCATCCCTAAATATATTTTGTGATCTCTAAATATACCTTTGTGATGTAACATGCATTTTTGCCCCAGCAGGTACTATTATTCATAAACAAATTAAAATAACATAAATTATGCTTTTACAGACGCAGATGTGACTTTGAGGCAGATGCATGCAATGAGGGCTCCACGTCTAGTAACCTGGAGAAAACCCCAGAAGACAACCAACAGGCTAGTATTGTTGCCACATGCACAGGTGAGCGATGACTGTTGATAGCAAAACATTGGTGATCTACTAGCTCACAAATTGTCACAATCACAATGCATTATTGTTTGTTTTGATAGTTTATTAACATTTTTTGAAAAGACAGTATGTAACAATATAGTCAATATAACCCTGGTTGAGCTCCAGCTAGTCCTCAGGGTGTATGAACATGGACTTGGCTATCTTTGCCAAAATGTTGACCTTTTTATGACGTCAGTTTTCAAACGCTTTCATATTAAGTACCACTATTTAGTCAGCATTTACTGTATCCTCTGAGACCCAAAACCTAGATCTGTTTTGTTATCGTTGGATATGATCTTGTCCCATTTGATCAAAATAACAATTCTTCTACATTCTCAAAATGTGTACACTTCTGGTAAATTAGGTAATGCAGTTGTTTACAATAACTCTTTAAATCAAATGGACCCATATGGATCCATTTGGTTTCATTTTACACTCTCAAGAGTTAGATCTTTAACGGTCCATTTGTTTCCCAACTATCCAACATTTAGCTGGGGACCACCTAGAACCACCACTGGTTGAAAACACATGTTTTTAACATGACCTTGGGTCTGTGTATGGCACCCCCTAGTGTTCACATTTTAATTCAAATTCAGTTCTTTCCCCTAATCTTTTGCACATTAAAATGATTTCAGATCAAAGCTGATTTTCAATCCATGCCTGTTTGTGATGTGTGCGACGTTATAGATGTGTTTTTTCTGTCTGCATTCTGCAACCATACATACAGTATTTGGGGCATTTTCTTTCCCAGTCCAAAAATGCTCTATATTTATTGACATGGTTGGTTAATGTAGTAATCAAAATAAAACGCATCAAGTTTGTTCTTCATCTGTTCCCATTTTACTGCATCAAAGTATATCCTCTCTAGGTGATGGTCTTCAAGACTTTTAACAAATAAATCACACCAAGACATACCAGTCAGCCCAAGCTGTCCCATTATCTGATAATAATATTCGTGAGACTCTTTCAGCTTATAGCTGCCATCTGCCTTCTTGAGAAGATAGGGACACAGTGTGATGCTATCCTTAGATGGACATTTAATTTCTAGAAGCCCATAGCTGGTGCTTTCACCCTTTATCTCTTTGACTTTGCGGTCAGGTGACGTTCCCAGGTGTGGGGCATGGGGATTGACAACCAAGCCACATGGATACACTGGATTACCAGTTAACGTAGTGTACTCTGCTGCTGCTACAGGCTCTTGTTCTATTCCTCTTGTCATTGCTTTGGTTTTCACAGATTCTTTAGATTTTAATTGTACAGCAAGGATGTCATGGTCAGCTTTCCTACAACATATTCTCTTAAAAGTGCTGGAAGTTAGTCGGTTAGACCTTTCATCAAACCACAAATTAGTTGAGTTCTGTTTTCTAGTGTTCTGTTCAAGTTTTATTGAATCTTGTAATGAAATTGTCATTTTGGTGTAGATCTGCATGGCGTTTTCATTGAGAACGGTGCACACATTTGTGGGTTGGGGAGTCAATGTAAATTTGGGGAAGTCTTCTTCGTCACGGTGTTGAGGCGCTCCTCCATCAGCAGTAGGTACAGTAATAAGGGGAAGCTGTAAAAGAAAAACAAGACAAAATAATATATATTAAAACCATTAATATGTAATAATTTCTCTTTTCAGAGAGTCCACCTGTGGAAGACCTGGATCAGATGGAGAAGGAACCAGAGGAGCTGGATCGGGGGGAGACGATACATGCAGGAGAGGATCATGACACAGAGGGTCACGACACAGAAAAAGTGAAGAAATTAAAGGAAGAAAACAAGAACTTGAAATTGAAATTGGCTTTAAAAGAAACAGAGGTAGAAAGGCTGAAAACAACTATTAATACACTTAGAGATAAGACGCTTACACCTGAAGTTCTTAGTGAACTCCCCCATATGATTGAATACAGTACTGGGTTCACTTATAAACGATTTAACGAACTGTGCACACTATTTGGAATTCCAAATGATCCAGACACTACTCAACTGAATGTCCCAATTAAATACAAGCGCCATGATTGGAAAATATTGGATATGCCCCTCCGTCGGCAGTTGCTATTAGTTTTAATCAAACTTCGCAACAACGAAGATCTGAAAAAACTTGCCTTTAGTTTTAATATCAGCGAACACATCGCTGGTAATATTTTCAATTCCTGGATTGACTATATGTTTGACATATTAGGTGAATTACCAGTTTGGCCTCACAGAGATGTCATTGCAGAAAACATGCCCCCAGAATACAAAAAAGACTACCCAACAACGTTTGCGATATTAGATTGCACAGAACTGAAACATGAAAGACCAACCTCATTGGCGATTCAGAGCAAAACTTACTCAAATTACAAAAACACCAACACAGCCAAATCTCTTGTTGCTTGTGATCCCCGTGGTGCTGTGATTTTTTCATCCTCACTTTTTACCGGCAGTTTGTCCGACAAGGAGATATTCAGACAGTGTGGTATCATCCCACTCCTCAAGAATTTGATTGAGGCTGGTTATTTGCAAAGAGGGGATGGCATAATGACTGATAAGGGGTTTCTAATCGAGGAAGAACTGACCGCATTAGGACTGCACTTAAATATCCCACCCTTTTCAAGATCTAAGAGGCAAATGCCAGCTGGAGATGTGCTCAAAACAAAACGCATCGCAAAGCACCGGGTGCATGTAGAGCGGGCCATTGGTAAAATAAAGAGGTTCAAAATTGTGTCACAAAGAATTCCCAATACTAGGATGGGTAACATAAATCAAATCTGGTATGTTGTGAGTATGTTGTCAAACTTCCAGCCTCACATTCTTAAAAAGTAAGGCAGGGGTTAAAGAAGTTCACTGCTATTCCAGTGTATCCACTGTGTCCCTATACCTTTTTCAATCAGGCAGACCGCTGCTATAAGCTAAGAGTCACGAATATTACTATCAGATGGCTTGGACTCACTGGTATGTCATGGTGTGATTTTATTTCTTAAATGTGCTGAAGACCATCACCTAGAGAGGATATACTTTGATGCAGTAAAATTGGAACAGATGAAGAACAAATTTGGTGTATTGTACTTTGATTACTACATTAAGCATGTGAATAAAATGTAGAGCGAAAATAAATATGGATTTCAGAATGCAGACAAGAAAACATCTACACAGCCACACACATTAGTCCCTTCATGTTTTGAGTCTTGCATTATGTTTTTTGAAACATGTTAATAAACCAGTGGGGAATGTTTTTTAATTTGTTCTCATCTTATTCTCGTGTCTAACTTACCTGGTGGCTTAGACCACATCCCAGAGGATACTTTGTGCCTCCAACATCTACATGATGATGTGTTTCTGTTGAGATGTAACTTATTGGGGAGTCAGTCATCTCTCTCAATAGATTGAAGGTTTCAGATCCCAGCACTTTCCTAAAAAAAAGCACATAGAGTACATTCCTAAGAACATTACAATACTGATGGATGGCAGGTAATTTATTACACCGTACACAGAAAGCAAAAACTTACTTGTTGTGGGTGTAACTGGACATAATAGGTTTCCGCTTCCGGTTGACTAAGGCTTTCGCTACCACCAGATTAATCACTGGTTCATTTAAGATTTTTTTACCCCTGGGTTTGTGCCACTGTTGAGGTAAGCTTGTGCATGAGATGGGTTCTTCATTGCCATGAAAAGGGATGGGGATGTTCTCTTTTGTTGCCCGGCCATAGTCTAGAGTAAACATCAGGCCCACAACATGAGAACAATAGCCTGGTGCCCTGATAAAAGAAAGAAGAAAAACAGCATCATTACCACAATGACTTACAGTATCTTGGGTTGAAACATATTTTTGTCAACATTGATACATCAGTATGCCTATTCCTTGGACAATAACATTTTGTAGGGTTGACATTATTTGTGCTAAGATGACCACTATTCATTGATATAGAAGGATAAGCCTTTTTGATTCCTTTGTGGATTGGTGTTAATAGCAATAAGCATGAAACAGGAAACCATTGAAGTATCTCATAACATTGAATGACAGATGGATAGAACACAGTAGGCCTACTATGCAGTAGATATATATTTTTTTTTAATGCAGTAGGACAATACAAAGAAGGGTCAGGGGAGGGTAGAGCTGGGCTATGTTTGTTTTAACCACTTTGCTATTAGGTGAGTATACAGTACATTCAGTATTTACTATAAGTATACTAGTCTAACCCTGGGCATGGTCTGACTGAGATAATGCATTGTCCATCATAAAGTATATGTGAATGACACATGAGCTTGTAGGTCGGCTATTTTCATTTGTTGGCTACTTTTACTTTTGGTAGTTAGAGTTGATTTCGCTGCCAACACTTTCTACATCATACTTGGCGAAGCTCAGCTGTGAGCCCCCGACGACCCCCTTTTCAGAACCGGGGTCTCGCACCCCCACAAGTTCACACCTCGACAACTGTTTTAACTAAGAAATGAGTCTATGTGCATATCAATAGACATGTATGGTATGTGTTGAGTGGCGATCACGGGACATATTGCGACCCCCAAACATGAATCAACATTGCACCACTGACTATAGTTAGCCATAAATTATAACTACCAGGAGAGGGTGCTAATATGCGGAGGTTAACCTCCGCATATTAGCACTCTCTCCTGGTAGTTATAATTTATGGCTAGACTATAGTCACTATACCTGGACAAATCCATTTGGAAGTTGATGGGAAGATATTGCACATTGAGATTATTGACATAAGATACTTAAATATAAAACTTACCCAGCAGTACAAGAACATGACTGGTCCAAAAGTCTCTCTTGGTCAAATTTGAGAAAGAGATTGTGGGGCTTCTCATTTTTGGCTTGAGAACGGTATGCATTTCCTTCTATGACTGTTGTGTTTCCTTCTTTTTTAATTTTAATATTATGGATATATGCTTCAAAGGCATACTGTAGCCCCTTTTCCCTCGACCTAGATGATATTAAGGAACTGTTGTTCCAAAAACTTTGGCTAACAGCGACGGGCAGCGTGTTGACATTTTCCTCCATACTGACAGTGAATGAATGACTGACGACAGGTGCTGCAAAGCGTGTCGGACATATCAAAACTACCGTCGAGGGAAAGGTGGGGGCGGAGCTACCGCTAGTCATCCATTGTGAATCCATTTGCTCTCCCCTATAATTTGGGGGACCAATCAGGGCCCAGCATTGGTCCAGACTAATATCCGATATACGCAGTGAGGAATTAGTATGAGCAACGCCAGGCTACAACAACCGAGCACAACCAAACATAAAATGACTTGTCTTTTAGCTCTACCAGTCCACCAGTCCCTCCCTGACATTTATTTTTTGTTTGACAAAATTGTCAATATATTTAGTCTTAGTCTTACTATTCCATTCAATCGATTATAAGAAAATAATGGATTAATCGAGCAGCATAAATGGACTGTGAACTCCTGAATGAATAGGTGTGTAATTTCAACCGTGAATTGTGGTTGCATAACATAACTTGTTGTTGATATAAGAATAATACATAATAAGAATAATAAATAACATTGAGTTTAGTCTGAATATATCAGAGCCACAGGGCTGCAGGTTAAACCACATGCAGTCAGCAGGGAAAGGGGGTGACGCATGTCACTCATGCACGACACCTGCTGGACGTTTAGGGAACAGCGTAGGCCAGCTTAGCATGAAGGGAGGGAGTCTGTAGCTGTTAGTGTGTGTGTGTGTGTGTGCGTGCGTGCGTGCGTTCGTGCGTGCGTGCGTGCGTGCGTATGTGTGTGTGTGTGCACGTGTCTTACCTCAGGAGAGGCGAAGCCCAGGTACTCCCAATCCCATGATCCTCCAGGGAAACTACAGACAAACAGAAACAACAATATGTACTTACAGAGCTACACACAGACGGACGTGGTTCAGCTGATATATTTAACTGTTATCACCTTATTTTACCTCACTATGCTGGCTCCATCGGGAGTCGCTTGAACACGACCACCTCCAGTACTAAAAATATATGAGTTTCAGTGGGAAGGAATTGGGGCTCTGCAGAGTTGAATACTACGTCTCAAACTGATTTTCTGTAGTTGATTGAGTAGTTAAATGTCTTGCCTCCCTCTGGCTAACCAGGGCGCCTGATGGAGGGGAAAGGAACTGGTTGGAATAAAGTGTTCCTTCCACACGCTACAGTACGTCCAACCGGGGAAACTCCCCCGTCAGGTGAAAAGAAGCGGCTTGGGCTCCTCATGCATAGAAGGAAGCATGAGGTCAGTCTGTTGCTCTCCCCAGGTTGGCAGAAGGAGAGCAGAGCCCAGGATTACAGTAGATATTTGGCAATGGGTGAAAATTGGGTTGCAAAATCGTGGGATAAAAATGTAAAAAAAAAAAAAAAAAGAAGTAGTTAATTCTGAACACCAAAGCTATTATGACACAATGTTGACTTTACTGACAAATACAGTTGCTGTGCAGCTGAAAATCATCCAGTCAAGAATTCAGCAAAAATAGCAGATGTACAAGCTCATAAATATGTCGCGACGACACAAGGCATTGTGGTCTTATAGATCGACTATTTTCAGCAAAGAGATTATGCTGGGGACCCCATGGACCCTCCTCAAGGGACCCCTGGGAGTTCCCGGACCCCACTTTGAGAACCACTGGTGTAGGGATGAAACACCTGTGTTTGTAGTGTGTGTAGGGATGGGACGATAATCGTTATTATCGTTTATCATGATAAACGTATCGTGGAGATTTAAAGGAGCTATAGTCAACTTTTTCTTGAAAAACGAACGCTAAAATAAAAGTAATGTTTCAAAAATATTTTATAAAAAAGATTGAGCTTCATATATGTGTTTCTATTCAAAAATGACCACAAAAAGCATAAAATAATGATAAAATAATCATTTTGGCCATTGTCGAGCTGACTTTGTTTACATCCCTCTTCTATTCTTTTATATGGATTGATAAGGGATGTAAACAAAGTCAGTCTGACAATGGCCAAAAGGATTATTTCATCATTATTTTACGTAGTGAGCTTGTAGATCTGCTATTTTTTTGGCAAATGGATGTTGGGGATATTTTGATTATTGTGATAATATCATAAACTGCTGTGTCTTTTGTCACAATAATCGTGATAATGAGTACATACTTCCTACGGGGGTCCTCCGGGGAGTCGTTGGGGGCCACACCGCGGGTATGTATGTAGTGTGAGTGTAATGAGTACATACTTCCTGCGGGGGGCCTCGGGGGAGTCGTTGGGGGCCACACCGCGGGTATGTACAGTATGTAGTGTATGTAATGTGAGTGTAATGAGTACATACTTCCTGCGGGGGGCCTCGGGGGAGTCGTTGGGGGCAACACCGTGGGCCACCGAGGCCAGGAACTCCTGTCTCTTCTGCTGCACCAGGCGCGCGGCGCTGATGATCTTGTGGCGCGGCGTCCGCAGGTACGGACGGTTGACCTTCTGGGCCAGGTCCTCCACCACCATCTCCAGGTCCGTCTGGACCAGGACACAACAAGGGGTCATTAAGACCTGAGGTCCATTCAAGAAAAATCTTCTACATAGATAGATGCTTTATTTGTCCTTGCGGAAATTCTTTTTGCACCAAGCAGTCATCAGGACACACAATCACAACACATAATACACAATACATGAATGACAAGACAGAACTCACAATTCACTGCCAACATGATACAAAACGAGAATAGGCTACCAGTCATAACATTTTTATGCACAGAACTGAGATGGGGCTTGTTTGTTCAGAAGCCCTATACTTGTAGGGACAAATGTCCTGGAAGCCCTCGCCATCAACCCAGGTACTGTGTACCGTGGTCCTGAGGGCATAAGGTTATATTCACTGTATAACGGGTGTGTTCTATCCCTAGAAATCCTAACAGTTTTCTGAAAGACCTATGTCTCTATGATCAGCTGTGGTACTCCTACTTTTTAATGTCAAGAACTCCATAGGCCTCCGACAGACATCGGAAGCAAAAGCCTCTCGCGTGCCCTTGGGGGAGGCGGGGGGGAAAACGGCATCCAATTCATTCCCTTTGGAAGTCACATGTTTTATAGAAGCAAGCTGGCCTCTAGCAGTTTGAGAACCCCTGCACTTCTACATAACACTAATGTGTACAAGTATAACTCAAGACAGACGGGTGTGCATGTACTGTTACTGTAGCGCAGGGTTCCCCAATTAGTTTTCCCCAAGGGCCGAATTATGTCTAGGGTGCCAAGCCGAGGGCCACAACATTGCAGCGGTGGCGTTCCCACTACTCCAGCGACAGTTCAGATATCGTCGTTGTCGGAAGAAAATCTTGTAGGCATATGTCCAAAACCGTTCGTTTTGCATTTATCATTTTAAGAATGATTTAAACTAGTGAAAACAGCCGATCTACAAGCACGTTGTGTGCTTGTAGATCTGCTCTTTTCACTACTTTTGTGCGACAGCCTTGTATGAAAGCCTTTGCGAAAGAACGTACACATTTGGAGATACGAGGATTCCACCCGACAACGACAATATACTAGTGTTGTTGCTGCTCTTATACCACCATTATCACTGGGTTTGTTGGGGGGCAGACAGTAACCCGCCTATTGGGGATCCCTGCTGTAGCGTACCGTACCTGCATGAGCTCAAAGATCTCCTTCATGTAGCGTACCTGCATGAGCTCAAAGATCTCCTTCTGCGTGCTCCCCTGCTGCAGGAAGAAGCCGTACGGGTAGGAGCACTTCAGCACGCG